>NC_025858.1:524716-553020 GCF_000755165.1 Leishmania panamensis | reverse complement strand
CGCGTAAGGAAAGTCACAGGAGTCGACCGAAAGTGGAGGGCATTGTTTCCAACCCAACGACGGACGGGCCAACAACGGAAACGGGTATCCCCGCCCCCCCCCCCCCCTTTTTCAGTGACCTTTGCTCGTTTGGCTCGATAAGGGACGGGTGGCTATAGTTCGATAAGTGGATAGAAACGCATGCATCTGCAGTGTACACCGGCCCATACGTGCAAATCCATTTTTTTTTGCTGCTTCTTCTTTTCTAGTTGTGTGAGGAGCTCAAGTGTTTGCCCCCCCCCCTCTGCCTGCTTCGCTCGTTCCTTCTCCCCGCACGGTCTCTGCTGTCTCGCTTTCGCATTTGCTCAGCTTCATTTTCTCAAACGCCAACGCCCCCAACGAGCAGAGAAGGTGCAAAGGAAAAAAACAAACACCCTTTTCGCTGTTTCTTGTGCTCCTGTGCGCGTTCTTGCAGAGTTGCTTGGTGCCTGTAGGCGCACGCGTCTTCTTCTGCGCCTCTTTTTATTTCTGTTTTCTCCGCTCAGTGAACACGCTGGGTGTTTCTTTATTTGGCACCTCTGTGTCGGTGAGGGAGTATTACCAGTGAGTACGCACGCTCGTGGTCTGCCTCGGTTGATCTCTGCTCTTTTTTTTCGCTCTTACTTCTGTGCTGTCCCGCTTCCCCTTTTGTTTCTCAAGAGTATCTCCGCAGTTCCTCCGCTGTTAACGTAGTGTTTCCCCTGCTCAGCACACGAGAGGAAAGCAACACTTCGCCAACGCCGTTTCCCCCCCCCCCCTGCCGCTCTCTCCTCATTTCCGTGCGCTTTCGTGTGTTTCGACTCCTCGGACCAGCACTGCTCAAACCTCCTCTTCTACGTTTCATAGGGATTGCCTCGTGGAACTGCCCACTGGTGTCTCTCTTCGAAGCACTCCCCGCCGACTCATACGTGCGTGCTTGCACGGTTGGCCAACTTTCTTCTCATCTTGCGTTCCTTCACGCGCTTGTTGGCCTCGCTGTTTTGCATCACGTCACCCGCGTGTACGGCACAGCGGAAAACGAAAAAGACAAGCACAAACAACCAACGAGCCGGCAAACACCTTTTCAGACCAACGCGCTGCACTCAGGCACCGAAAAGGGCGCATAACAAACATTTCATTAGTGACTCGAAGCTCACGGAAGGACGCCAACGCCCGTTGTGTCGCCCTCGCTCTCTTTTGTTCTTTTCTGCGTTCAGCCCCCCACAAAAAAAAACACTTCTCCTTTGTCGTCGCTTTCTTCGGCCACTACCTCCTGCTCCCTCCGCTAACTTCTGTGTTTCCTTAGACGAGGCCAGCGTTCCTGATTTAAGACGAGGCTCACTCAAATCGGCATCCCACGACTGGCTCTCTCGTCTCTCTTCTATGTAAGTGCTGAGCTTCTCTATCTCCTATCGTCGCCCTCTTCCCTTCTCCCGAGTGCGTGCCCGTCGTTAGTCTTCTCCTTTTCTTTTTTATCCTCTCCGCGTCTCTCCCCTTCTACCTGTGCGTGTCTGTGCGTCTCACAGGACGTCAAAGCGCAGTGCCCTTTTCAGCCGTTAGGCCCTTTTTCTCTGCTTCGCTCTCCTTCTCGCTTGCTCGAAAACGAACCGCAAAAATAAACCCAATAAGGCAGTCGGCCACCCCTCACACGTCTTCTCCGAGGTTGATACACTTACTCCTCTTCTCGTTTCTTTGTGTCCCCCTCGCTCTACCCACACGCACGCACCACCCCTATCCCCCATCACGGACTCCCAGGGTTCTTTGTTCTTGTTCCCCGTGTATTTCATCGATCCTGTGCTCTGCTGGTGTCCCCCTCTCTCTCTTTCTCACCGCCTCCTCGTGTTTATCTCAACCCAACAGGTGGGCGAACAAGCACACTGGACTACGTAAGCACAACGCCAGAAGACAAGGAGAGGTGAGCACAAGTGAAGAGCATAAAGGCAGCTGAAAACAACAACCAAAGCACAGCAAACTTCTTCAGGCGTATTTGCCATTGAAAGGGATTTTTTGTTGTGGGTTTCTGTCGATAGGGGTGTGGGTGTGTGCCTGTGTGTATATCACGTGTACGTGCTCGTCTCGCTGATCCCTCCCACCCCTCCCCCCTTTCTCCCTCTTGCTGATTCGCTGTTCTAACTGGGGCCTTGTTCGTGCCTACACCGGTTGAGGCGCAGAAGAGAAGAAAACAAAAAAAAAAACGAAAAAAAGACGCCGCTCGCTCTTCTTTGTGTTGGGGTTTTTTTGCCTTTGACAAAAAAAGGGGAGGAGGAGAGCGCCTGTTGGGGCAGCCTCGTTTTCTTCCAGCGCTCTGTTTTTTTTTCTTTTTTTGGCTTTTCCGATTTGGCTCTGCGTCTCGTGCGACTCGCTTCATTTCCCCAACGTCTTTCCACACATCCCTCTCGTGAACACAACAAACCCTCCTCCACACCCCCCTCCCCGAGAAAAACAAAGCAATACAGAGAGAGAGAGAGGCAGACACGGGTAAAGGAAAACACGTCATCACAAACTTTCCCTCTCTCCCTCTCTCTCTGCGTGTCTGTCTGTCTTTGCCCCTCTCTTCCTTCTCCTTGGAGGCCCTTGTTGCACCCACGGAAAGCAAAGTGCGCGCTTGTGTTTTATTCAGCTGCACAGCGTGTCTTTGCTTGTTTCTTCGCATTAGAGGCCCCCTCCTGTTGTTTCGCTCTGTCTTCCGCCTCTCTCTCTTTCGCGTTGCATGGTGTTCTTTCTTTTATTTTTTTTTCCCTCGCTAGTTCTTGTCACCCTCCCCCCCCCTGGCTACTTGTTTCCCGCCGCCGTTGGTAGCGGATTCTATTTTTCCCGTCCCGCTGTGTTTCTGCGTGTGTGTGTGTGAAGTTGGCACGCTCTGGGTTATCACTTCTTTCCTACTCCACAGACCCCCACATATACACACCCACGTGCACCTCGACTTCTACAGCTGCCACTACACACATATATGTTTTCTTCTTCGCCTCTCGCTTCTTCTGTATCTCCCCTTTTCCGTGCTGTGGTTGTTTCTCTCTCTCCCTGTGAGCACTTTCATTTCTGCTCGTTTTCTCTTTCTCGCTCTCGCTCGCATAGGCGTGCGTGACCCTCTCCGCCCCTCGTTCTTCCTCATCGCTTCCGTCTGCCTTAGGTTCTTTTTCGTTGGCCCTTTTTCCGTTAGTCGTCGATTGCGGGCTCGCTTAGTTTATGTGTTTCCTACCTGCTGTGGTGCTTCACTTGCCCTTGTGTGAAGTCTCAAGCACCCCCCCTTTCCCCATACCCATACTCATACCCCCCCCCCACACACACGCGACTCGGTGCATCTTTTCCCCTTCCCTTCGTTGCTACAACATCTCGCGTATGAAAAAGTCCGTGCCACTCGCCACTTCGCATAAGGCGGAAGAGGGAGGCGCCTCTGTGAGTAAAGCGCATACTTTCCGTCCTGCGTGTGTAGAGACCTCCACCATAACCTTCAGCACTGGCACCAATAGCGAGAGAAGCCGAAGCAGCAGCAACACCGATAGCGACGCACCCCCCAATGATGCTTTCACGATGGCGGCAGATGTGGAGTACTACCTGACCAACACTAGCCACCACATCCAAATCATTGCCTCTCCTTCCGTGATGTACAGCAGCAACAAACCTGCGACCAACGCCTACGCCACCACGAGTAGCTTTCGTGAGCTGCCAGTGTCCAGTGCTTCTCAGGAGGCTCTGCTCGCTGTGTATTCACCGCCCATCCAGACCACCGATGTCGAGGGTTGCCTCAACGTCTCAAGCTGCTTGAGCAGCATCAATAGGCCATGCCAGGTGGATGCTGTTGCCCTGAGCCCAACCTCCAACTGCCTTCGGAAGGTGTTAGACAACGCCGACGAGATGTTCTTATCACGCGTGCTAACACTTGAAGATAGCCGCCACGACGGCGGTACCAACACCCCGCTAGGTATCTCGGAGTGCTCGTCAACGAATGCTGACGACCTAAAGAAGGATAACCTACCCCTTCGCAACAGCGGAAAAACGAAGGATGAGAAGCGTTTCTTCTCTTCGACGCCGCGCAGCGGGGAGTTTGTGCCGCTGATTGAGTGGCTGCTGCGCCGCGGCGAGCGCGGCGACGTCGGTGCACCGGCGGCATCGCAGGAGGACGGCGGCGAGTGCACGCAGGCTCACTTCTTCAGCGAGGACTACCTCATGAGGTTGTGCGCCGCGGCGACGGCGGTGCTGGAGAAGGAGCCAGCGGTGCTGGAGTTGGAGGTACTGGAACACGACACGCTGGTGGTGGTGGGCGACATCCATGGCCAGTTCCAGGACCTCTACACGAGCGTGCTCTGCCTGCAGTACGACCGGCACCAGTGCAACCTGGACGGACGCGACCGCCGCTTCCTGTTCATGGGCGACTACGTGGACCGCGGCCCGCACAGCCTGCAGGTGGTGCTGCTGCTGCTGGCGCTGAAAGTGGAGTACCCGACGCTGGTGTACCTGATGCGTGGCAACCACGAGGAGGAGAGGACGTCGCGGGTGTACGGCTTCCTGACGGAGGTGACGTCGTCGCTCGGCGCCGCAACCGGCGCGGCGGTGTGGAGCGCCGTGAACAAGGTGTTCCTCGACCTGCCGCTGGCTGCTATCGTGCAGTCACTGTATATGCGCTTCTTTGTTACTCACGGCGGCCTCTCGCCAACCTTGCAGAAGGTGGATGATATCTCGAGGATCGATCGGCGCAACTACAGCTGCGGCAACATCACTGCTGATGAGGATGACATTATCACGGGCCTTCTCTGGTCTGATCCCTGCTCGGACGCAGGCTGCTTTGCCCGTAGCTCGCGTGGGTGTGGGTGGGGCTTCGGCCCTACCGCTTCGAGCACTTTCTGTAAGAAAAACGAACTGAACTTCATCTGCCGCGCACATCAGCTGACGATGGACGGGTATTTCTGGACGCACAACGACCGCGTCGTGACGGTGTTCTCCGCCCCCAATTACTGCGGCGTCAACAATAACCGTGGCGCCGTCATGGTTGTGTCCGGAGAAGCAAGCAGGCCGTTCTTCCATCAGTACGAGTGCTACGAGGAGAGGGACTATTCGTGCCCGCACTTGAGCTTCCACATCTCCTCCTATTTTAACTAAGTCGTTGTGGGGATCGGTGCCCGAAGTGTAGAAGGACACAAAGGCAACGCGTACGTGGCCATGCGCCCTCGCTACCTCTCGGCGATCTCAGCAGCAACCATACCTCGCGTTTTCCGAGTTCGAGTACTCGTGTGTGGCAATGTAAGCGCCTTTTCTGTCGTTTTATGTCTTGCCTTACTGTTGTACACCGTTCGGCGCCTCTCTTGTTCTCTTCCCCTCCTCCTTACTCGTATGCGTGTGTGTATTCGTGTGCATGGGTGCGCTTCCTTCTCCGCATCACTGGCGTTGCCGTTTCGATCGTGTTCTGCTGCCTACAACTTCTCTAGCGTTTCCTATGCCCGACCGGGTGGGCCGATGAGGTGCAGGCCCCGGAGGCGTGACGCGAGCACCGCGGCTTGCACCATGGAGCCCTCCAGGACCCCCGTGTGAGGCGGCTGAGGGAGAAGGGTGGAGTGCAGGCTGGGTGCGGGGGTCTCGCAGGGCCGTGGACGCGGCGGGCGTGGATGGAGGCGTGCAGTCCACCCAGGTCTGCCTGGCACCGATCGCGCAGCACGTGTGCGCCGAAGAGACGAGGAGGTATGCGAGGAGCCCGCTAGACGCATGGCCCGATCCGGCGGCAGGCGGTTTGTGCCTGACGACCTGGTCCAAGCCGCAGTGCGGCAGAGGCGTGGGTGAGCTGCGGCTGTGTGCGTGCCTTAGTTAGCGTGTTCGTTGTGGAGCGGAGACGAAAGGGGAACAGCGTGAAGGTGCGTTTGCTCGTTTGGGGAGACGTGTGTCTCCCTCCTCTTCACCTCTCCGCTCTCTTCCTGCGCTGCGTTGGTCTTCAGCTGCCCTTTGACTTTTTGGTCTTGGGCAGCGACGCGACGGATTCGTTTGGGAAAGCGCATGCGTGGGGGGGGGGCGCAGTTATCGCTGCGCTGATGCAAATATTTTGGTGATCGCATTTTCTGTTTCCCATGCTGGCACACTTGTATGCGTGTTGGCGTTGCCGACGAGGCCACGTCTGCCCCTGGGCGGCTGGGTCTTTGCTCCATTGTGGGCGTTTGTGCGGCGCGTGTAGTCTCAGCTGTGATTCTCCTCATTTTCTTTTCTGTGCGTTGTCTCCTGATGGTGTTCGAGGTGCGTTAGCCTTTCCGAGTGTTTACTGCCCCTTCGAACTCGCACGCTGAAACGAAACGACACCTGACTTGAAGCAGCGGTTTGGTTAATCGACTCATTCACCGCTGAATGCGCGCCTGCAATGCACGTGCGCGTGATGTCGGCGTGCCTGTTGTAAGCCCTGCAGCAGCTAGCACACATCCCCCTCACCCCTACAGCAATACGTGTGTGTGTGTGTGTGTGTGCGTGTATTCTCTTGTGTTCTGTTCTCCCCCTCTCCCTCCCTTTGCGTGCCTTCCTGGCTTCGCAGGGCTCACCTGTCTCACTCTTCACGCTTGCGATGAGGAAACGATGAAGGCAGTAAAAGAGAAGCGCAAAAAACAACAAGGCGCTGGTGAACACACCGCCAAGCGGGTACACTTGTGCACCTCCGCACAGTTGCTGCGCTCCCCCTCCCCTCCTGCCCTCCTCTTCTCCCATCTTGTAAGAGGCGCTTCCAATTATCTTTGCTCTTTTTTCTTTTGTTTGCTGCTCGAGGAATTTTCTTTGTGTGCTCTCTTCTCTGCTTTCTCTTGCTCTGCACTTCAGCCTTTCTCCCCTCCTTCCCCCAGTCCCCTTTACACCCACCTGCCTGAATGTGTGGGTGAAGTCGTACCCAGGCGCAAAGTCTACATATCCACATGCACGGTCATGCGCGCACACTTCCGCGAAGATGCGGTGCTCAAGCACAATGATGGCATACACGTACACTTGTGAGTGTATGTGCAGCAGACGTACTCTACAACTTGGTGTTGTTATTGGCGCTCCCACCTCCTTCGCACCCCCCTCTACCCACCTTCCCTGCTGCCCCACGCCTTTCTCTACCGCTACTCACCTCTCTCCACTTATGTGTGCTTCTTTCTCATACTCGCTGCCACGCGTTATTTTTCTCTCTTCTGCAGACTTCCTCATGAGGAGGAAGGGGGATGCCGGCCACCCCAGCGCGTGGTCTAGCGGGGGTCCACATCACACCACTCTCTTGGGGGGAAGCCCAGTTGCCCACACACCTGCCAATGCCGAGCCACTTCATGTGGTGACAGAGTCGCGCACCTACGCGACGTGGGGAGGGCAGAGCGCGAGGCAGGAGCCGTGCTCGCCGGCCACTAGACGTGCGCCTTGCTGCAGCGCGGCCCCACCGCTGCCGCGCACCTGGCGATGGCCCTGTGACAGGCCGAGGGTGGCCGCGTGGTGGGCTGGGCTCGTGTGCTGCCTGGCAGCGGATGGGCACGCGGGGAGCCAATAGAAAAGGTGTGTTTGTGCGTTCCTTCCCACGAGTCGTATGTGAGACTCGTACCGCCGGTGAGGACTCGGCGCGCTCCAGACAGCGATGGTGTGCGGTGCGCCCTCTCTTTGTTGTTGCTCTTTCGCCCCCGTCCAGGTCAAGGAGGGGGTCGGGGCACTGCGGCGCAGACACACGCAGAGCGACAGACACGCCCGCATGCACAGGATTTATCTTTGACCTTTTCGCTGCGCTCATGCATGAACGACTTGGTTGTGCGTGTGCGTGCGTGTGCGTCTGTTGCCTCAGCCGCCCCTCTCTTCCGGGGTTCTTCTCGCGTGCGTTCGTTGTCGAGGCGGTGCCACGTTCTCTCGGTTTTTGTAGTTCCCCTCCCCCTCTCATTGTTGCCGCGCGTGTGTGCGCGTGTGCTTGTTTGGCTGCTATTCTCTGCATGCCTTCTCTTCATTCCTTTTCCCTCTGATGCGTGTCTCGCTCTCTCTCTGTTCGGCTGCCACTCCGCTTCTCTTCTTCCGCATGGATGAGGGTTATGTCTCTCACATGCTCGGAATGCATCGTGTGAACGCACACCCGCGAAGGGGAGAAAAGAAAACAATATCGAAAACAGTAGCGGGCGCGCGTAGACGAAGCGGTGATGCGTCCGCTTGCCAAGCGAAGTACCGTGCGAGGGATGGTGGTGGTAGGGGAGTGAGTAGCGTGCGTGTAGAGTAATGACGAAGTGGGTGAGCAGAATTGTGGTCGATGCGCGTCTCTCCTCTACTTCTTCTGTGTCCCTCCCCTTTTTGCGGCAGGCCGTCGCTGCTGCACGAGAGCCGCGCAGGGTCGTGTGTAGCAGCGACGGCGAGAGGGGGGTCCTGTAGGGAAAGAAAGGAGGGAGAAATTGGGCGTCGCATGCGCACCATTTCTCCACCCTCTCTCGCCACCTGCCTCTCCTCTACGCCATATCGCCCATTCGCTTTCTCACTTTTCTCGCCCTTTCTGCTCTCCTGCCTCTTCGTCTACCCTCCATCCATCACTGAGCACGCGCATGTATATCTGCAAAGCCGGATAGCTGCGCAGGAGAAACACAGAGCTCACGTGCACGCCGTTCCCCATGCCTCTAGTGGGTTTTATCGCTCATCTTTTTTTGCCTCTCGTTGTTTATCGGCGGCGCTCCCTCTTCGTACCCCTGAGGAGACACTGCCAAACGTGGACACCTTTTCGTTGGTGAAGTACGCCACGTAGCTCTCCTCTCTGACGTACCCACGCACACAATATGGACCAGAAGCAAATGCAGAAGCTGCTCCTAATGGGGCCTGGCGGAGCCGGAAAGACGTGCATGCGCAGTATAATCTTCGATAACTACCTCCCTCGCGACGCGCTGAGACTTGGCATCACCATCTCTCTCGACCAGAGTCAGGTGCACATACTGCGGAACCTCTTTTTGAATCTCTGGGACTGTGGCGGCCAGCACCGCTACGTCACGGAGTACCTGAACCGCCAAAAGGAGTACATCTTCCGCTACGTCGGCGTCATGCTCTTTGTGTTCGACATCAACAGCATGTGCCGCGATAGCCACGGTGGGCTGGGCGGTGCTGGTGGCATTGGTAGCGAGGGCAGCAACGCCACGACGGACTGGAAGCTGCCGGAGATGCTGGAGTACTTCCGTGAGGCGATGCGTTTTATTCGTCAATACAGTCCGAAGGCAAAGGTATTCGTTCTCCTGCACAAGATTGATCTTATTCACAAGGATATCCGCGAGGAGATTTTTCAGGCACGCAAGCAAGAGATCGTGAACTGCATTGACCCCGGTGACGGCATGGACATCGAGTTTTTCAGCACGAGCATCTGGTCCGATTCACTTTATTTGGCCTACAGCTCAGTGGTACGTTCGCTAGTGCCGCACCGTGACATTTTGGTGGACACAATGCGGAGCATCGCGATGGCGTGCGACGCTGCCGAGGTGGCGCTGTACGAGCGGAGCACTTTTTTATGCCTGGCGCACATCAATCGCAACACCACCGCTGATGGCTCCACGGCGCTGTTCCTCCAGGGTGATGGGAAGCTGCGCACGACGGAGGTGAGTGAGACGGTGAAGCACTTCAAGCTGAGCTGCATTAACAACACAACCAGCCTATGCGGCCTTAGCATCGCCACGAAGACGTTCACAGCTCTCTTGTGCCCCTTTACGGAGTGCACGTACGTGTTAGTCGTCTCGGTAGACCCGACGGTGAACGTGGAGCTGCACCGCCTCAACGTGAACGCCGCACGACGACGCTTTGAGGAGTTCCTTGACTCCGACGAGCCTACAGCATGTGCGATGCGTGAGGTTCTGTAAGAGGGAGGGGGAACGAAGGTGTAGTGGTGGAGAGAGAGAGAGAGAGAGGAGGAAGGACGGTGCGTGTGTGTGTGTGCCTAATGCCTGCTACTTCCTCTTTCCTCAACCCCTTCGGCCCTGTGCACCTTCTGTGTCTTGACACTTTTGTGTTTTTCATCGTCCGCGTAACGCTCTGCTGCTCCACCCAATTCTCCTCTTGTGTCTTCCCGCAGTCGCCGTGGTGGGGGTAAAGTAAGCCGAGCCTCGCCACTCCTGCGAGGGTGCGTGTGTGAAAGCGTGCCGGCCCGCTGTTGTTCGCGTCGGTTGTTGCTGTGCTGGCCATGTACGATGAGGGCGGGGCTCTCTCGCGCGCTTTTCACTCCCCTCCGCTTTAGTCCTTCTCGTTTTTCTTTTCCCTTTCCGCCTCTATTTGTGCGCGTGAGGCGGTGGCGGTTTGGATGTCGTCTCACCCCCCTCTCGTCCCTCTCCTTCGCTCCCCCCGTGCCATCTCCCCCTTTCTCCATGTGTGTCCCTGCGCTGCGCAGGTGAACACGTGCGGATCGACGGTAAAGCAGCAGCAGCAAAAAGACACCCTTGGGCCCCTTCGAGTCTCTCGATCGACAAGTTCGTTGCGTGAGACTTCCTTCTATGTCGTCCTCTCCTGCAGCGCTGCCACCGCCTCTCGGTTGCTCGTCACTGTTCTCCCCCTCCTCGCGTTTGTTCGTTCGTTCGTTTGCCCTCTTCTCATATCCGTTTCGCCTGGTAGCGCCTCTCTGCCCTCGAGCCACAAGAAAAGGGGAACAGACCCGCATAAAAGGTGGCACCTCCCCCTCCCCCTTTTGCTGTTCTCTCCTTCCTTTCTCCTTCCACTGTCGACCTCGGTCGAAGAAACGAACACACCCACGCACGCACACGCACACGCACAGCTACGCGTTACAATGGAGCAATCGGCGCCATCGCCGCCTACGTCTCCATCGTCATCCTCGGTTGCGCCGCCGACGTGGAGCACTGGCCACGCCGTCACCTCGTCGTCGCGGTGCTGCACAGCGTACCGTGGCCGCTATGTCGTGTACGCCGCCACCGACAACTGCGTCGCTTTTATCGACACAGTTGAGGAGCACCCGAGTAATCTTCCTGCGGAGGCGCGCTGGCGACACTCGATGCGCTTGACCATCCTCGCCTCTCCAAGCGAGTGTATCAGTTTTCTTGCTGGGCACCCTGAGAAGGACATTATATGTGTCGGCACGGTCCGTCACGGCCTTTACGTCACTTCTCTCACGAATCCTGTACTGACGGAGGCAACAAAGCTACCGCGCTCAGTGACCGGTGACTGCACATACGGTGCCGCTTTCCTTTTCACGGAAGAAGTGAACTATTTGGCATTCTCGTCGCTGCTGCACAGTCGACCGTTTGACCAAACACCGAACCGGCTCTCGCTTTGGAATATCGACACGAAGGCGCTTCTCTGGCGTGGTGCCATGGAACCCCTGCAGAGTATGTGCAGTCTCGTCTTCGACCTCTCCTTCGCTGCCTGTAGCGCTGGAAAGGTTGGCTTGTTTAGCGTGCAGACCACAGCCCCTTCCACTTCTGGCAACGCAGAGGCACCGGCTGACGTTCAGGATTCCAAGCACAGAGAGCGCAATCGCGTGATGGTGCTGAGTCGACACTGCAGCACCGTAGAGGAACTGCACGGCGCTGAATACACGTGTTGCGTGGCGAGTCCGGTGGAAGGAGAGGATACCTACCTGGCGCTGACAAGCAGCGGCTTTCTGGTTGCCTTCAACAGCTCTACTGGATCAGTGGTGCGATGGATGGACTGCAAGGTACCATCCGCCACGGCGCTGTGTTGTATTGGTAAGGAGAGCCTCATGCTGACCGGTGCCATCGCGCGCCTCTTTCAGGCGGAGACGTGGGAGTTCCAGGGCAAAGTGAAGTGGCAGGACGCCCTCGCTACCACCTCTATAGGCGGAGGTGGCGGCGGCAATGTAGTCGGTACGACCAATGAGGCCCACGAGGACGCCACTGGTGCTCCTGCGAGCGGAACTCATGTCTTCACAAGTGGGGCCGGCGCAGGCAATGGCGTGCTAGCCCTCTTCCTCCAAGAAGGTGCGTTTGCTCTCTACTCGATGGAGCCGAAGGTGGGCACGCAGCGTATGGGACTGCATCGCCTTTCCATCTTCACGCCGCCACCCTTGGGGCCCGCGGAGCCGGCTGAGGTCTGGTACATGAACTCAGCACTCTGGTGCTGGTGGACCCCACAGGCGCTCATGTTTGTCTCCCCTCCTGGCTGCTCACTGATCAGCGCTTTTGGCGCCATTTCTACCTGCGCGACGCTGCATCCTGCCACTGGTGCTGTGGTGCTGTTCGACACGGCGCGCCACGCTCTCGTTGCTTACGGTCGTGGACCAGGGATACCTGTGGAGCTGGGCAGTGCAACTGCGGACGCAAGTGAACGCGTCCTCAGCCTTACCAGCTCTCCCACCGGCGATGTCGTGTATGCGCTGACGACGTCGACAGCCGCAGGGGGGACGAGTGGGTACTCGGAGCTGCGGCTTCGTCGCTACCGATGCTGTTGGGCACAGGCACCGAAGGATGGGAGCGGCAGTGGCAGCCGTGTTCTCCAGCTGGAGAGAATCAAGACCGCCTACCCTGCCTCGGTGCCTGCTAGCACGCATGCTTTAGTGGTGTATAGTAGCTGCGATGTAGCCTCATCGGGACCTGAGTCCACAGCCACTGATGCGGACCGAGTCGTGGCGGTACAGCGCGCGTCCATTACCGCGCTCGGCTGTAGTACGACAACGACCGACCGCGTATCCGCCATGCCTACGTATATGCATGCGGATGTCATACACCAAGTGGTACCGTGCCAGGGTGGTCTCGTCGTGGCCGGCGCGGCCACCTCCGCATATGTGCAGCTCAGGGGTGGGTCGAGATGGGTTATGAGGTTGCTCGCAGAGCCACCACCTGCACAGGCGGTGAAGAAAGAAAGCGTTGCAAACTTGTGTGTAGTGGCCACTGTGACGAGGCACCGGCCGGATATCGTGGTGGTCTGCCGTGGGTCGCGTCTCTCGGCATGGCATCTGAAAGGCGACAGCACCTCACTGATCGGCACGCGGGCTGTTGCGCCTTCGGTTCGTGCGATGTGCAGTGCTGAGGACAAGGATAACGCGGCGCTGCATGTGTGGACGCTCGGATCTGGAGGTTTCAACCTGTACAAGCTCGGGCCACTGCATCGGGCTGCAGTGCTTCGCAACGACGCAGAGAAGCTGCTTCCACCCCTTAAAGTAGTGGAGAGAAAGAGCAGCTCAGCTCCCTTGCTGTCAACAGTTCCACCGCCTGCGTCATCATCGTCACAGCGGCGCCCCGTCTGTAACCCACGCGCACCTACCGCATCGGCAAGCGAGATGTCTAAAACACTGCTGGAGACCCGCAAGCAGCGCAGCACCGCATCCGCATGCGCCCCGTCCAGCCGCGAACTCAGTGACCGCTTTAACGAGCTGACCGGATTCTACGCACGTCAGAAGCGCGACAGTCAGACGAGCGATCACCCGCGCACCCCTCGCTCAGCTGGAACCTCTCGGCAGTCCCAGCCTTCCATCATCGCAGCCACAGAGCCGAGCGTCCTCTCCTTGCAAGGCAACGGTGCACCAGCGCCGTTGGCCACGCCTCGCGACAGCAAAGTAGAGGTCCCGGTGAGCCCTCCGGCTACCACAAACTTGGCTGCCTCGGCGGTTGATGTGTCGGAGATGACCATGGACTCCCAGGTGCTCCGATCCGCGGTGGCAGCGGCAGATGACGCAGGCGTCGATGATGAACGTTGTGCCGACGATGAAGACGCAGCCTCAAAGAGAGGGGGTGCTGGCGGCCCTGCCGCGTGCCTTGATAGCCCACGGCAGCGGCGGGACACACAGAATGCTTTTTCACGGCCTCTGCTGGATGTAGAGGACGCCGTCGTGCGCAGCTCTACCAGCAGTGGAGACGCAAAGCCCTCCTTCCTTCCCGTGTGCTTGCAACACAAAGAGAGGCCGTCGGTGACTGTGAAGCCGCACAGTGTCCCCAACAGCAGCAGCAGCAGCTCCGCGGCGACGACGGAGCAGTTCACTGTGCAAGCCCGCCACCTTCGCGAATCTCTGCTACACCTAAAAGAGTTGCTGGAGCATAGCGACCTGTCAGACTCCGCAAGCAACGCATCCTTTGCCGTGGCCGAGGAAGCGGAACTCGATGAACTTCCCGCCCTTCTCACGGCAGTCGCGGCGCAGCTGCAGCTGCTCCAGGTCCGGCGATCAGGTGAGCGTGCGAATGCGAGCGCTACCAGGCCATTCTCTGCCGCTGATAGACCAAAGACCACGCCCGACGCGTACGGGGCGGTAGCGGCTGAGCTTTCTCGCATAAAGGCGCAGAACGCGCGGCTGGAAGAACAGAACCGCATTATCATCACTCAACTGCGCGGTGGGCCGCACTAACGAGGCAGCGGTGATGCACACACACATACACACACACACACACACGCATACAGTCCCTTTCGATAGGAGGTTGCATTATTCGCGTCTCTCCCACATCTCACTGCGCAGCACCGCTGGCGCATGTTTCCTCCGTAGGGTGTGCCTAGCCCCTTTGCTACTTCAGCGCTAATGTGCCTCCTCCCATCCAAGTGCCTCCCGACATATGACCTTAGATTATTGATTCTCTTCTATCTTTCCCTTTTCACACCTGGACATCTCGCACACGTGTTTGGGTTTGTGCGTCTCCCTCGCTCCTCGTTGCTTCTGCGCCTTTCCCTCCCTCAGGGCGTTGATCTCATAATGTGTGCCCTGGATAGCGTTGCGCGGGAACGACCTGCAGCAGTGAGCACGCCTGTGCCCATCACATGATGGGGCGAAGCGCCAAGGCGACTGGAGCGTATCTCGTCTGGCCCCTGCTGCCTACTTGGTGTGGCGAGCCTGGGCCACCCCGAGGGACGTGCCGGGGGTGGCGGTCGGCATATGGTAGTCGCGGCCGCGAGGCGGCGGGTGGGCAGAGCGCGAGGCAGGAGCCGTGCTCGCCGGCCACTAGACGTGCGCCTTGCTGCAGCGCGGCCCCACCGCTGCCGCGCACCTGGCGATGGCCCTATGACAGGCCGAGGGGGGCCGCGTGGTGGGCTGGGCTCGTGTGCTGCTTGGCAGTGGATGGGCACGCTGGAATGAAAGAAGAAAGAAGTCATATTTGTGCTCTGTTGCGTCTCGTCCGCGTCGACGAGGGAATCCAATAAATGAGCTGCAGTGCGAAGGGAATGGGGAAGAGTCAGTCGCGCGCGCCGTGTAGTTCATTCCATCCCGCTTACCGCTTTCTGGCGCTTCTTACGCGCCTCTCTTCACATTGCCCGACACCTTCGCGATTGGGCGTGCGTGACGGTATGTGGAGATGATTTGTGCGTGCCTCTGCATGTGGCGCACGCGTGTATGTCGCGCGCCTTCTTGGGCCTGCGTGATGGCGCCAGTCTCGACGTGTACACTTCTCATGGCAATGGTGTGACTCTCTTTTCTGCTCGTCTGGGGGATGCCTCCTCCTCATCTCCCCCGAGTATTCTCGCGTCGTATGGATGCATGTGGGGAGGGTGGGCGATGTGTTTGTGTCTCAGCGGGCGGAGGCACTAAACCGTGTCCGTGAGCACCACCACAAGCACTACAGCCAACCGAGCTGCTCTTGGTAGGCACGCACACACACACACACACACACGTATTCCTTCTCCATCTAGTTAGGCTGCACTCGAAACTGGCATTCATCTTCCGCCGCCACGGCGTCTATATTGCCTGCAAGGTGCCCCCTCAGCTCAGCCTTCGCGCCAGAGTGCGCTCTGCTGCTGACTGTCCTTTTCAGCCCCTGTGACGTTACGCGTGTGTCTGCCTGCATGGGGTGGGGCGGATTGCGCACCAGCAGGTTCCATTTTGCAGATGCTACCTCTGCAGAGGTCATGAGCGGGACGTGCGCGGCGTCCGACAAGGCGACCTTGCTTGAGCAGGCGCACCAATGGTACCGCTTCGTGGCGGAGCTGATTCTTGGCGAGACGGCGGCTGCCGACGTTGGAGGCTACCGGAACACCCACGGCACGCGATGGATGGGGCGCCGGGGTACTGCTGCTGAGACGGTGGGCGAAGAGGAGCAGCGTTTGAGACCGCGACAGGAACACAGTCCTGCCGAACACCTAATCGGCCAACTCTCGCAGCTTTGCCCGCTTCTTCGCCCTACGGCTAGAGAGGATGATCTCTGCGGCGATGCCTGCGCGCTGACGATAAGGGACAGTGCACTCAGATCGTTCCCACTAAACAACGCGAGGGCAGGGGTCCATGAGACGCCACCGTCGTGGCAGTCGCATACGGTATCTTCTCTACAGAACTGGTGGGACAGCGCTGCCGACGCCCTTGACGCGCTCTTCGATGCCGTGGACATGTACCTCGACTCCACTTCGGTACCACCCACTGTCGGGCCCCCTGCACTCTCGCTACCGGCACTGGCGCTTGGCGGCCAGTCACTCTCTCAGATCGAGGCTGCGCTGACCGGGGAAAGCTGCATCATGGCTGGGCTACTGCTGCACCGCGACGTGCGACCACGCAGTGGGCCGTGCTATGCCACCGTGGTGTCGCCTGTGCTCGTGGTGTTAGACTTAGATGGTACGTTGCTGCGCTCGCCCCTTAACTCGATCTCGATTCGTGCCGTACAGGTGGCGACGACGGCGGAGGTGCGCGCGCTGTTCGTGGATGCAGATTTTCTAGGCTCATTCTGCGAGTCGGTTACCCGACAAGGGCATGAGCTGGCGATCTGCTCCTTGACAGAGGGGACGGCCGATCAGTGGTCTACGTCTCTCTCCGTCGCTGAGGCGGTGCTGTGCCTGCTCTCGCGCATTCTTCCGCCTACGCGCTCCTATCTCACTAGCACCGACGATGTTGTGTGTTTGCCGCGGTCGGTGGCAGGGCCGGGGAAGCTGTACCACCTGCAAGAGCTTCAGCAGCGTCGAAACGCGCGGGACGAGGGGCAGCGTCTGCTAAGGAGTCAGGCGCATCCGCAGCTGCAGCGGCAGCAGCCGACTGACGACGCTGGCGTTGAAGTTGCAAATGACGCCAGCAATTCCATGCGCCTCGGCGTCTTTTCACCACCTATGCAGACCTCCTCCTCTCACCACGACGGCGTTGTCGGCGGGCTGCGGAACCCGTCGACGCTTCTGCTGCCCAGGTGGCTGAGCACCGATGTGGTGCTGATCGACGACGACAGAGAGAACTGCCACATAGCGGTGACGCAGGGCTACCACGCCGCGTCATGCGCCGAGACTGGAATGAGCGCCTCGTGGTATGCGGCCAACCCCGAGCTGCAAGTGCTTCTCGGGATCCCGGCAAGCGAAGCGGCGCCGCGCAGCGGCGCTCACTCAGGGAGGACGTCGCTGTGATCCTGTGCAAGGTTGCCCTACGATGTGGGACGAGTGCATTGCCGTTGCACGCGGTTTCTTTGTTTTCTTTATGTGTTTCCTCAGCCACTTTGGGATCGTACAGAGTCCAGCTGTGCTGCATGGGCGCAAAAACGTTTGTGTGCTGGTGCGGTTTCGGGTAGGCGCTTGAGGGTGTGCACAGGTGCGCGAGATAGTAGCTCATTGCCCAATGAATAACAGGCGATCAGGACGGTGGTCACAGCTCTAGTGCTGGTAGTGATGGAGAAGCGAAGCAGAAGAAAGTGAACTCAAAGCGGACGACGATGTCAGCAGAATGCCGTGCCATCGTATTACCGCAGCTGCTGGCGAGAACAAAGGCCAGCCAGCTGAAGAAAAACAAACAAGCAATGGGTGCCGCATGCATAATTGCGCGGAGAGGCAGAGGGGGCGGTCTGTACCCCCCCCCCCCCTCCTCCAAAGAGAATAACGTGCTGGCCTTCTCCCATGCGCCTCTCACACCTGGGAGCCCCTCTTCTCCTCAGTGCATTTTTGATCTCCGCACATCACGCCTTGCCCCACCTCGCTCTGATTTTGCTGTCGTCCCCCTCTTTGTGCTTCACCACTCCTCGCAAACGCACAGCCACGATCGTTGCAGGGGCACACTTAAGGACTGCCGTCACTTCCATTTCTGCTTTGTTGTCTTGTTGCATCACTCAATCCCTCTAAGCTTGTCAGTGTACATTGAATTCCAGGTGAGCATCTCACCGCCCCCTCACCCGTCTTCACGCACCGTTCCCGTCCTTAGATCGCACCCTGGCACACGTGCTCCCTCTCCCGCACCCCCCCCCTCCCACACGAGCCGTGATAAGCGCGCAGAAACCTCACGTGCTAGCTCTGCGCATTCCTCCCCTCTCTCTCCTGCTCCCTTATCCACACGCAGCAGCGCCTTTCGCGTCATCAAGTTTTGCTCTTCTCTCTGAGGGTCCTTCTCGCTACCCCCCCCTTATCATTCCATTGCCGCTCCTCTCGTCTTCTGTTTTCTGTGCTGCTCGCGGTGCCGCTTAGGATCGCTTTTCTTTCCCCCGTCGCATATCTTCTGCCTTGTTGTTGCTCCTACACTCCCTCCTCCTCCTCCTCCTCCTCCTCCTCCCTCTCCCCTCCCCCGCCGCATCCTTTCGTTTGCTGAGCTGCAAGCGCGCGTCTGTCCCTGCGCGTGTGTCTGTGGTGCGCCTTTTCCTTGTTCCTTTATAGCTCATATACCATCTTGGAGTGACGGCAATCATGCCCGACCAAGGACCGTGGTGGCGCAAGTGCCTGCCCGCCAGCATTTTCCCAAAGGTCTGCAGTTGGGCTTGCTGCAGTGTTATGGAGGCCGATGTGGACGAGGATGCGGAGGTGATTGTGTACATGAATAACCCCGAGTTGAACGCACAGTTTAACTATCCCTCGAACTTCATTTGCACGTCGAAGTACACGCTGATTTCTTTTCTCCCGCTCTGCCTCCTTTTTCAGTTTAAGAAGGTGAGCAACGTGTACTTCCTCATCAACATGATAATCAGTTTCATACCAGGCCTATCCCCATGGAGTCCGGCGACGTCAGCTGTGCCGCTGCTCGTCGTGCTCATCGTGGCACTCGTCAAAGAGGGTGTGGAGGACGCCAAGCGACATACGGCGGATAAGCGCGCCAACTCGATTGCAGCGCTGGTAGTGCGCAACGGCGAACTCGTCTCGGTGAAGAGCAAAGACATCCACCCCGGTGATGTCATGTACATCGCCAACGGCGAGGAGGTGCGTGCCGATGTCGTCATGTTCGCCACCTCCCTCGAGGAGGGACAGGCGTTCATTGACACATGCAGCCTGGACGGCGAGACGAGCCTAAAGTCGCGCAAGGCGGTGGAGGCAACCTGGCCGCTCTGCAAAGTCGAGACGATCATGAATAGCACTGCCGTGTTGCACACGAGCCTGCCAGACCCAGGGCTGCTGTCATGGACGGGACTGCTGGAGCTCAATGGCGAGGAGCACGCGCTGTCGCTGAACCAGTTCCTGTACCGTGGCTGCGTGCTACGCAACACCGATTGGGTCTGGGGCATGGTCATCTATGCGGGCATCGACACGAAGCTGTTCCGCAACTTGAAGGAGAAGCCTCTCAAGTCGTCAAACCTCGACCGAAAGCTTAACTACTTGATCATTGCCATCCTCATCTTCCAGCAAGTCATGCTCTTCATCATCGCCTCCATGGCGATGTGGTGGAACAACAGGCACCGGGACCATCCGTACCTCTTCTTCTTCATCGAGATGCACAAGGGTGGGCGTCTGTGGGGGTACCGGTACTTGACCTACTTCATTTTGCTGAGCTACTGCGTGCCCATTTCTCTGTTCGTCACGATTGAGGTGTGCAAGGTGATCCAGGCGCAGTGGATGCGGGTGGACTGCCACATGATGGAGTACATGAACAACCGCTGGCGGCACTGCCTGCCTAACACATCGAACCTCAACGAGCAGCTGGCGATGGTGCGCTTCATCTTCACCGACAAGACGGGGACGCTGACGGAGAATGTCATGAAGTTCAAGCGAGGCGAGGCTCTTGGCATTCCGATCGAAAGTGACAGACTGGACGAGACCATCACGCGACTGCGCAAGGAGGAAGAGTCGAAGGGGCTCGGGCAGCTGCAAGAGTACTTTCTAGCGCTGGCTTTGTGCAACACGGTTCAGCCCTTCGAGGACGAGAAAGCCGACTTCGGCATCGTCTATGAAGGCACCTCCCCGGACGAAGTCGCACTGGTCCAGACCGCTGCTGCTGCCGGGTATCGCCTCACCTACCGCACGACGAAGACGATCACGATTCTCCTGCGCAACAACACGCAAAAGGTGTACAACATCCTCGCCACACTAGAATTCACTCCAGAGCGGAAGATCATGAGCATCGTCGTCGAGGATAGCGGCACGAAGAAGATTACGTTGTACAGTAAGGGTGCCGACAGCTTCATCAGGTCACAACTGAGCCGCGGCCCAGATGTACAGGAGCACATGGACAACATCGACAACACTCTGACGGAAATGTCGTTAATGGGGTTGCGCACGCTGCTTGTGTGCGCCAGGGACATCACACGACAGCAACTCGACCCGTGGCTCGTGAATTTCACCGAGGCCGGCAAGAGCCTGCACAACCGCAGCTCTACGGTGGACAAAGTCTGCTTGGAGATGGAGAAAGAGATGCGGCTCGTCGGCGCCACCGCCATCGAGGACAAGCTGCAGGATGAGGTGCCTGAGACGCTGTCCTTCTTTTTGAGCGCCGGTGTGATCATTTGGATGCTCACGGGCGACAAGCGCGAGACCGCTGTGACGATCGCCGCAACGTCGACCCTCTGCGACCCGCGCAACGACTTCATCGACCACATCGACATTGGCCATACGAGCCCGTCGGACCCCAAGGCAATCGAGCGCGTCGGGCGCGACCTTGACGTTGTGGAGCAGCACCTGGCGCTTAAGGGAACCCATCAGGAGCGGCGCTGCACCCTCGTTATCGATGGCCCTGCGCTGAGCATTGCGATGGAGCACTACTTTGAACAGTTCCTGCGCGTCTCCCAGCAAGTGAACTCCGCTATTTGCTGCCGCCTGACGCCGATCCAGAAGGCAAACGTGGTTAGCATGTTCCAGAGGTCGACTGGCATGACGACGCTGGCCATCGGTGACGGCGCTAATGACGTGTCGATGATTCAGGAGGGGCGTGTCGGGGTGGGCATCATTGGGCTGGAAGGTTCACAGGCCGCCCTCGCTGCTGACTACGCGATTCCGCGCTTCAAGCACCTGCGCCGCCTCTGCGCGGTGCACGGCCGCTACTCGCTTTTCCGAAACGCCAGCTGCATTCTGGTCAGCTTCTACAAGAACATCACCGTGTCGGTGGTGCAGTTCGTCTTCGCCTTCTACTCTGGCTTCTCGGGACTAACACTCTTCGACGGGTGGGTGCTCGCATTCTACAACGTCTTCCTGACGAGTATCCCGCCCTTCTTTATGGGCATATTCGAGAAGGACCTCCCCGAGGATCTCCTGCTGGAGCGTCCGAAGTTGTACACGCCGCTGTCGCGTGGCGAGTACTTTAACCTAGTGACGCTTCTGCGGTGGCTTACCGAGTCACTCACGACAGCGGTGATTCTCTTCTATGTGGCCTACCCGACGCTGGTCCGCCAAGACGGTGCCCATCAACGCTACGCCGGGAACGAGGTAGGCACGATTGTGTTCAGCGGCTTAATCCTCGTCATCCTCGTGCGCTTCGCTCTACAGATTCACTACTGGCAGTGGATACAGGCTCTCGGCATAGGGTTGTCAGCGGTTCTATTCATGCTCTTAATTATTATCTACTCCCTCATTCCCTCTGCCGGTGGTAGCACGAACTTCTATTTCGTAGCCTTCGACCTGATGTCGACTGCCAAGTACTGGCTCTACTTGCTCTTCTACATATCCGCCCAGCTGGTAGTGACACTCGGCGTCATGGCGTTTCAGAAACTCTTCTTTCCCACCCTTCAAGATGTCGCGGAGCAGCAGTATGCTGTGCAACACGGCGGCATGCGGTGAAGATCGAGCGCCGGTGTTTAAGGAGAAAGCGAGGGGGCGGAGAGAAGGGTGCGGCATGGGAAGCGACGCAGGCGAGCTGGGCCGTAGGATGGCTGCGAGTGAATATCCTTGTCTGTGGGGTGCCTGCTTTGTGGCTACTTAGTGAGGGGTGAGGCGCATCCACAGCAGCGGCGACAGTTGTTTATACACATGTGCGTGCTTTGACGGAAAGCCGCATTCTCCTCGAGCTCCCCCCCCTTCCCTCTTCTCACCTTCCTTTCCCTTCATCGACTCGTCACGTGACTCTGTGTGTCCCGCCTATAGGCGTGTCTGTGCGTGCCTGGGGGCTCTGGAGTTGAGGGTGGAGTTCCTACCTCCTTTCCCTCACCTGCTCCGCATCTGAGGGTGAGTTGGTGGAGCCCGCCTCAATCTGCTTCTCACTTCCGCACGCACATGTGTGTGTGCGTGTGCGTGTGCTTTGCAGTTTACTATTGTTGTTATTTTGTTTCTTATTCTTGCGTGTGCGTTTGCCTTTATCTCGCGGAGCTGCACGCGATCTTCCGGCACAGAGTGTCGGAGACGCACAGCGCACGAGCCCGCTCTGCAGGGCAAGACAGACGCCAACTTTGGGCGAACTACTCCGCGTCTGCGCGAAGAACAGCAGCGCGAGGGACAACGGAGACACGCACGCACGCACAGGCACACACGCACAGAGGCGCACCGAGAAAACGACAAACAAACGCTGCAGACACACACAAAAAAGAGAAAAATTAAGGGCCCCGCCCCCGCCCTCCGAGAGGAAGACGCATTTTTCATCTTTCGTTTCGTTTCTTTTCTTTTTGCGTGGTTCGAATGTCCTCTGCGGACTTCCTCATGAGGAGGAAGGGGGATGCCGGCCACCTCAGCGCGTGGTCTAGCGGGGGTCCACATCACACCACTCTCTTGGGGGGAAGCCCAGTTGCCCACACACCTGCCAATGCCGAGCCACTTCATGTGGTGACAGAGTCGCGCACCTACGCGACGTGGGGAGGGCAGAGCGATGTGCCGCTACAGATGCCAGCCGTTGGGTCCTGGATAGCGTTGCGCGGGAGCGACCTGCAGCAGTGAGCACGCCTGTGCCCATCACATGATGGGGCGAAGCGCCAAGGCGACTGGAGCGTATCTCGTCTGGCCCCTGCTGCCTACTTGGTGTGGCGAGCCTGGGCCACCCCGAGGGACGTGCCGGGGGTGGCGGTCGGCATATGGTAGTCGCGGCCGCGAGGCGGCGGGTGGGCAGAGCGCGAGGCAGGAGCCGTGCTCGCCGGCCACTAGACGTGCGCCTTGCTGCAGCGCGGCCCCACCGCTGCCGCGCACCTGGCGATGGCCCTATGACAGGCCGAGGGTGGCCGCGTGGTGGGCTGGGCTCGTGTGCTGCCTGGCAGCGGATGGGCACGCGGGGAGCCAATAGAAAAGGTGTGTTTGTGCGTTCCTTCCCACGAGTCGTATGTGAGACTCGTACCGCCGGTGAGGACTCGGCGCGCTCCAGACAGCGATGGTGTGCGGTGCGCCCTCTCTTTGTTGTTGCTCTTTCGCCCCCGTCCAGGTCAAGGAGGGGGTCGGGGCACTGCGGCGCAGACACACGCAGAGCGACAGACACGCCCGCATGCACAGGATTTATCTTTGACCTTTTCGCTGCGCTCATGCATGAACGACTTGGTTGTGCGTGTGCGTCTGTTGCCTCAGCCGCCCCTCTCTTCCGGGGTTCTTCTCGCGTGCGTTCGTTGTCGAGGCGGTGCCACGTTCTCTCGGTTTTTGTAGTTCCCCTCCCCCTCTCATTGTTGCCGCGCGTGTGTGCGCGTGCCTTTCTTACCGTGCCGCTCTGTGATTTACATAGGTAGATAGTATGGGGATTGCAAGCCTTTTGTAGTGCCGGTGACCAACGCGCCCCCCCCCCCGAGTTCTTTCTCTTTTTTCCGAGTCAGCAAACGAGCGCCCGAGTTGCTGTGGAAATGTCATATGTGTGTGTGTGTGTCATCCACACGACGCGCTGTTCTTTTTTTTTCTTTGGAGAGGGAGGGGGTGGCGGGTGAGGCGGTGGGGCGCAGGACAGTACGAGGGCGGTCAGCGAGCGATCGAGTTTTTTTTTTTGTTCTTTGCTCATTGCAAGCGAAATGCTGAATTTAGTTTCCCGTGCTACTTATGCTTTGGATGGCTTTCAACGAAGGGCCGCAGTGACTTTATGGTATCTTTTTTTCATCTTGCTTTTTGCTGGGCAGTGCCGTCATGGCACCCCCGGCCCAGCCAGCTACCCTCCTTCTTGATGTTTCCACCCGGTAGGACAGGAAGCTGGAAGAATACGCGACCCCGCACTCTTGTTAGTGCACAAGCATAACGTGTCTTCGTATCTGTTTGATTGTAGAACCTAAACGCGTTTCTTACCAGTGTGCCCCGCGCGCAAGTGGCACAGTGACAGCACACCGCAGCAGTCGCCTTCATTGAGGTGAATACGCTAACCCGTCCATGGCCTTGATGTAACTCACTCCTCTTCCACCTTTCATCTCCACCACCCCTCTCTCTTTCTCTCTCCTTATCACGCTGGCGTGGAACAGAAAACTTTCATCTACATCAGTACGTGAGTGCGTTTCTGAAGTAGCCTGTCGACCATCACACCAGTAAGGCGCGAGCGCAAACAAACAAAGAAAAGAAAAAAGTGTCAAAGAGCCTCTCGTTTCGGTTGGCCCTTTCTGAAGGGCCTGAGGCTGCGCATTGCCTCTCACCCCGTCCTCTCCTGTCTCTCTTTCACCCCTCTTCTCAGCTATCGCGAGTTGAGAGGTAGCGGTCTGTGCTACCAAGCAAGGATAAGAAACAAGCTGGGTTTTCTCAGCTGTATGCGTGTGTGACTGAGCTAAGACACAAGCAGAGCTAACTCACAGGGAGAGGCAGAGTGTAACAGGACCTAGGTTCTTTCCGCAATAGCAACAGCGAAGGGCAACATGTCCACGCTCTCTTATCAGCAGCAGTACCAGCAGATCCTGGCAGACCTGACGGAGTTACAGCGCGAGGATGTGTACGTTGGCGCCCTGCGCATCCCTGAAGACGCCAAAACACGGCAAGCCTACTATGCGCAGTACTGGCTCGCCCTCTACGTGCGGTACTTGCGGCTGGCGCGGCAGCTCGCCGTGATTCATGACATGGAGCTCCAGCCACAGCGCCGCTGCGATGTGCGCACTTTACTCGACAGCTGTCTCGGACGCATGCTTGAGGCTCGCTACAGTATTGTCGAGCACTGCGGCGACTACGTGGCGCTGGACGACACTCTGGAAGAGATGAAGCTGTCCCCAGCGGAACTGGAGCCGCCGCTGCCAACCTACCTCCTCGAGGACCGCCACGAAGCTCTGCTGCAGGATCGAGCGTACGTCATGTCTCTGCAGCAGCACTACAAGGAAACAGAGTCTGAGGCGGCCCCGGTGGCGCTCGCGGCAGCTGCGCACAGCGCGGCTCTCTTCGCTGAGGACCCCACCAAAGCACTGCCACCGTTTGCCACCACCGCGAAGGTGGCGGCAACGGCAGATGACAAGTCAGCGCCGATGCCTGTCGAGGAAGCGGTGCGCATCGTGCAGCTCGCTGAGCGCGGTCGCCAAGCTCGGCAACGATCAACGATACAACTGCAGCTCTTTCGCCAGCAGCAGTACGCTGCCATGCACGGAGCAGCACTGCAGTCTCTGACAGGCAAGGATCGGGCGGCGACCATCGTACAGAAAGTGGCTCTCGGCTATCTTCAGCAGAAGCGTGCCAAGGCACGGTACCAGCAGGAGCAGGAGCTGCTGGGGATGACCAGCACGGCGGCCATCCGCAGTGACGCGGCGAGGGTTGCTGCTGGCGTCCGCCACGACGATCGAAAGGCGCAGCAGCGAGTGAACCAGGCAGAGCTGATGCAGAAGACGCTTGAAATGAGTCGTCAGTTGAAGCGTCAGGAAGGGCCCAAGACGCTTGAGGTGATGCTTGACGAAATGTTGATGCACATGGCCTACGCGCACCTTGACGGGAGGGCGAAGGACGGCGTTATGGACATCCCGGCAGTGGAGGATGGAGGTACATTGACACTGCTCGGCCGCCGTACTCGCAAGAACGATTTGGCTAGTTTTTCTGGTGGAGCCGAAGCGAGCGGTGGTAAACAGGCAAGCCTTGCCGCGATAGGGCACAGTGGTCGTTCGGCATCTCATGCACCCGATGGTGACGAAGTCGTCATCGCTGGTACGAAGACCGACCGCCGTCAGTCCTCTCGCCGCCGAGACGATGGCGATGCTGCAGCTTCCGCCTTGCCTGCCGCACCCCCCAGCGTCTTCCTCGACCATGTCTCCTCCACTGCAGAACGACACAACACGCTGTGGATGGAGTACTTTCAGCGCACCCGCGTCGAGAAGGGCGACCTCGATCAGCCCTATGATGAAGCATTGCTGAGGCGAGAGTTGATGGATGGCCCTCGCGGCGTTATGCAGGACCTGCGCCGGTGTGTGGACCAGCTCGTGATGATGGAGGTGAACAACCTCAAGGAACGCCTCGAAGCAGAGAGGAACGCTGGCAAGAAGAGGAAGGGCGGCCGAAAGGCTAAGAAGACGAAGGCCGCCAAGAAACCGAAGCTGCGTGACCCGACCAAGGGCGAGGACTTGGTGTCCTACCTCAACACCACCATCTACGAGAACAAGCTGCAGCTGCCGCCGCCGGCCGTGCGGCTCTCGTCTTTCGTGGGCCCCCTTGACATCTCGGGTGGGCCACTGGATCGCCTGCTGCGTACGCAGACGGTTGATAAAGAGATCGAGAAGAAGTGGAGACGTGTGCTGCGCGGGTGGAACGACGAGGTGGAGCAGGCGATCGGGATGCCGAAGGACAAGATAGAGGCCCTCTTCAACGCGTACGTGCAGCAGTCCTCGTGGCTGAGGGACCCGTCTGCCGCTGAGGTGCGCAGCGCCGTCACCGATTACGCGGTGCTGCCGCTGGGGTCGCAGGTGATCCACGACTTGGCGCCGCACCCGACGGGGCTGCTGCTCTACGGCGCGTCAGGCTCTGGAAAGACCCTTCTCTCCTACGCCATTGCCAACGATAGCGGCGCTCGTTTCTTCAATCTGTCGCCTGGTAACTTCCTCACCGCGAAGGGCATTGCCAAGATGGTGCAAATCGTCTTCTACACGGCACGCATGAAGGGGCCGTCGGTGATCTACGTTGACCGCATCGAGAAGATTTTTCCCGGCAAGGGTGCCAAACGGGGAAAGAAGAAGGATGACGAGATGGCGCGCGGAAAGAGGCTGAAAAAAGAGCTGCTCAAGGGCATCGCAAGTCTGCAGCCGACGGATCGTGTGTTGGTGGTGGCCACGTCGACAGAACCGTGGCGTGCCGACACCACCGCCCTGTGCAAGTGCTTTCAGCGCGCTGTGCACCTCGCCTCCCCCAACTTTGCGGCCCGTGAGGCGCTGCTGCACAGCTTCATCAAGGCGCGGCTGGAGGCAGCGCACGTCACTGCCATCACCTCTACAACAGAGGCATCCATTGGGGAAACCGTCCGCCACATCTCCCTACTCACGAATGGCTTCTCCGCTGGTCAACTGCGCGACTGCGTCACGCAGACACTCACCGCGTACCGACTGGAGCGGCTGGCCCATAACCCGATTGCAGCCGAAGAGTTTGCCCCGGCGCTGGCCTTCATGACCGGACTGAGTGCCGCCGAAGTGAAGTGTTTCCACGACTTCCAAGCGTCTCTGCCGGTGACGATGCGGCGCGCCAACGCTATCGAAGACTTTAAGCCATCCGAAGAGGAGGCGAAGCGCCGGTGATAACAGCCGAGTCAAGGCCACCTTTTGATAGTGGCTGTGGGGGAATGGAGGGAGGGCGGCTGGTGTGACCGTGCGTAGGTGCATGTGTGTGAGCTCTCTCTCTCTCCGCTGATGGTGTGGACGTCATGTACAGTAGACAACGCGTGCAGTGTGCGCTTTTTTCCCTCTCTCTTCTCTCTCTTTGCACTGTTGTGCACCATACAGGCACGCCTGCATGGCTGTGTGTGTGTGTGTAACCTGCTGATGTGCCTCGCTGCCACATCTGTCGTCCCCCGCATTCTTTCCTCCATCACTTCCTCTCTCTCTTGGACAGTAGGAAGGCTCACCTACTCCATGGAAAAGTGGCATGTGTCTGTGGGGAGGGGGAGGCAGGGGCGTGTGTGGAGCCCAAATGCCTTCGAAATGTTGAACAAGAACATGCGTGCATGCGTGGTTGTGCAGCAACGGTCATCAGTGATGAGTGTCTTTTGCATTGTCTTGTAAAGTCGGTAGCAATGCAACACTGGTCGAGTTCTTTGCCCTGCCTCTGGGCGCGGCGACACCCCCATGCCGTGCTGCTCCCGCTACTGATGTTGTCTCTGTTGCCGTTGCACCCTTGCAGAGCAGCTCTGGTGACACTCTTCTGATGCCGTCGTTTTACTGCGTCTCGCCTCGTTACACACCTGCCGCCGCCTACATTTTCACCTCCAATACCCCTCTTTCCAACAACTCTTCGGCCCCCCTCTCTCATTCGTTATGCCTGACCCACACCCATACCCCCCCCCCCCCACCACACACACACGCCTC
>NC_025858.1:398162-524375 GCF_000755165.1 Leishmania panamensis | reverse complement strand
CCTCGACCCACCACCCACTACCCCCCCCCCCCCCACACACACACACGCCTCATGCATGGGCAGCTGCGTTGGCATAAGTGACACCCCAGGCCTCTTCCTCTCCACCTTTCTTTCCAACGCCCCCATCCCCCACGGACAGAAGGGACACATGTCCTTAGCAGCTACCCTAAACGCCTACCCACAGCCGCGATGACAATGCGCCAGCCGTGGAGAGGCTCCCTTGAGCGTCTGCGCCTTGCCGGCTGCCCGACTCTCGGACCTGTCGTTCAAGGTGTCCTGCTGCGCAACACCATCATTGTGCTGGACCACGTTGCTACTGTCAGTGTGATGGCCTCGACGATGGAGGCGCTTACCGGGGTTGGGTTTGACAACGAACTGATTGTGCCTGAGCTGGTCCTGGACTTCTTCGACACAGACGCAAAGGGTATCACTGCCGAGACCTTCGACAGCTTCACAGCCGGTATCCCAGTGACGCCGGCTTCTGCCACTGCACCCGCCCCCTCGTCTGCAGACTCGGCGCTGTGGCCCAAGGCATTCATCAACTCCGACAAGCTCCGTCAGAAGATCAATTTGCTGTTGGACCGGAGAAAGCACCACATCGTGGTGCAGCGAGTCGATGAGTACGATGCAAAGGTGATGAAGGAGCTGCAGATCACCCCCAATAGCTACGACACGCGCCTCTATGTTCTTTGTGCCCTCTTCTTCCGCCAAAAGCTCCAGAAGCCCATCATCATCGCGTCTAGCGACCCAATTGTGAAGCGGCTCGCTGCAGAGTACCAAATTCCTACATGCGCCCCAGCCGACATTGTTCGGTGTGGTCACCTTCTCGACTTGGCATCAGCAGCAGGCACAGCTGGGACAACGCCCCGGTTGTTAAAGCAGAAGCGACCGCCACGGCCTCCACCGTTCAGGAAAAAGAGAAGCAACAAAGGCCGCAGGTAGGCAGTGGCGTATATGCGCTTGCTGGTGTGGGGGGGGGGCGATGGTGTTACCAACTTGTGTACGCGGTCACTGGTGTCTCTCGCCTTCTTGGATGTTCTCACACTCTGCCTTTCCTTTACTACTCCAAGCAGTGGAGCAGGGCTGCCCTGCTCGTGCAGAAGATGTAATTTGGTGGAGCAGGTAATGCGACGAGGGGAAAAGAGGGAGACGGTGGAGGAAACTGATGTGTGTGAGGGGACACCACGACGATGGCGGCGCTCTCGCCAGTGGTGAGAACTCATGTGGTTATATAGAACGTGTGGGTGGACTGGTGTGTCCACCCACACGTTGGCGTTCAACAAGGTCCAGATTGGCGTGAACAGAGAGAAACCGAAAAAGAAAGGCCAAGCAGTGAAGCAAGCGCAATCGTGTTCCTCTGCCGAGGGCGAAGGGAGAAACGCCTCCCCCCCTCTCTCTTCCCCTGAAAAGAAATGAAAACAACACACACGCAAGAGCTCCTGAGCGCAGCTGTCCATGCTGACTCGATGTCTCACTACTGCTCATTTTCGAGCACGTCTGTCCACTTCTTATCTCTGCTTCACTCTTCTTCTTCTTTTAACTGGTTGCTTGCACTGCCCCCTATGATTGCGTCCTCCCCTCCCCCCCCCCCTACATACACGCGCACACATTCTTACTCAGTCGCGTCTACGCAACAGGTAGACCAGCCTATCAAGCAGCGAGTAGCTCGACATTACGCACTCACGCACCGTACAACAGGTACGGACAGGATCATCACGAGCCTTTTATCTTTTTCTCTTTGCTTCTGTGCTTCAGATTACTCTTCTCACAAGAGTGGGGTCAAGGAGAAGTGTGCGGGATCCCCCTTCCCCTCGCGACTTCAATCGTTGAAGAAGACGAGACGCCTCGTGGTGACTTCGCACAACCACTACAGTCTCAGCAACCCACCCCTCACCCACCCACCCGCCCGACGTGTGCTCGTGCACTGGTGCGTGACTCCTCATTGCACCTCGCCCGTTTAACCCATTTTCATTTCTTTCTTTCTCTCTTACCGAGCCTCGTCTTCCGTACCTTTGCTCGCTCTCTTTTAACCAGCGGTTTCTGCTTTCTCTCACTCTCTCTCTCTCTCTCTCTGTGCGTGTGTGTGTGTGTGTGTCGATGCAACGCTCTCGTTGATCGGCGGACTGCACAATTGTATCTCTGACTCTTTTCACCTCTCCTTCTCCTTCTCCCCCCCCTCCCTCCCTCCCCCCTCTACCTAACACGTGTCGGTCACGCAGTCATACACCATATTTTACGCAAAACGCACTCGCTCTCGTTTCCCTCGGTTACCACCGTTGTGATACGCGTTCTTCTGGCTGCTTGCTGCATTGCTTTCGCTCTTCGGTTGTCACTGACTCATCTTGCAGTCATGTCAACTGATCCGTACGCCTGTTTGACAGGGCAGTCGAACTCTCCGCTGAGCGGGTCGCATGAGGACGATACGTACGAGTCTCGCACGCCCCCCTCGTCACCAACCCCAAAGCCGCGCGCCGAATCCTCGAAGAGCAACGAAGACGTTTTCTTCAGCTCCTACGGCTCTGACAGCGTCGCAGTTGCCGCTGCAGCTTCACCCCTCTGTCGAGCAGGCAAAAAGAGCAAGGACTGCTCCAGCACCCCCTCTGACGACCTGCCCGCGGGTCTGGAAAAGCCGAAGCCGCCATCACCGAGCTCAAGGAGTCCTTCTCAACGCCCAGCGCGGCCAAGCACGGCGGAGCGAATTATGCAGCCGATCTTCGCACTAATTTCGAACTCATCGGTCCTTCAGCGGACGTTCGCGGCGACGTCTGAAAAGTCACAAGGGAGTTCGGTGCAGGTGCCAAGTACCCTTGACTCTGCAGGGGGCGCAACTACATCGGAGGGGGATGGCCACTCCAGCGGGACCATGCCGCTGATCGTGCGAGTTACCAAGAGCGGCACAGAGCCCCTACAGGGGGCCCCGCCGGTGTCGCCTCCTCGACGCGTCAGTGAAATCCCCGAGTCTTTTCAAAAGCGCCCGCCGTCCATACCATGGAAGCCTCGGTTTTTCCCTAACTCTGCCGGCTCGCAGTCGCCGTTGGGAGTGGAAACACACCTGTCTACACCTGTCCTCAACAACGCCAGATCCAGCAGCCCCGTGTGCAACTCGCCGTGCAGTTCGACAGAGCAAACCAAGGAGCAAGAGAGTTCTACCAAAAGCTCCTCCTTGACGTTCAAGTGGGTGGAATGCGATACGAGCCTGTCAAGCTTGTCGGTCAGCCAAGAGGTCGAATGGGTCGAGCAGAAGCAGACGAACGCCTTCTTTCGTGTGACGCCGCGCAGCGGGGAGTTTGTGCCGCTGATTGAGTGGCTGCTGCGCCGCGGCGAGCGCGGCGACGTTGATGCACCGGCGGCATCGCAGGAGGACGGCGGCGAGTGCACGCAGGCTCACTTCTTCAGCGAGGACTACCTCATGAGGTTGTGCGCCGCGGCGACTGCGGTGCTGGAGAAGGAGCCAGCGGTGCTGGAGTTGGAGGTACTGGAACACGACACGCTGGTGGTGGTGGGCGACATCCATGGCCAGTTCCAGGACCTCTACACGAGCGTGCTCTGCCTGCAGTACGACCGGCACCAGTGCAACCTGGACGGACGCGACCGCCGCTTCCTGTTCATGGGCGACTACGTGGACCGCGGCCCGCACAGCCTGCAGGTGGTGCTGCTGCTGCTGGCGCTGAAAGTGGAGTACCCGACGCTGGTGTACCTGATGCGTGGCAACCACGAGGAGGAGAGGACGTCGCGGGTGTACGGCTTCCTGACGGAGGTGACGTCGTCGCTCGGCGCCGCAACCGGCGCGGCGGTGTGGAGCGCCGTGAACAAGGTGTTCCTCGACCTGCCGCTGGCTGCTATCGTGCAGTCACTGTATATGCGCTTCTTTGTTACTCACGGCGGCCTCTCGCCAACCTTGCAGAAGGTGGATGATATCTCGAGGATCGATCGGCGCAACTACAGCTGCGGCAACATCACTGCTGATGAGGATGACATTATCACGGGCCTTCTCTGGTCAGACCCCACGAACGAGGTGACCATGTATGATCGAAACCCTCGCGGCTGCGGCTTCCTGTTTGGCACATCAGCCTCGTACACGTTCTGCGCTGACAACAAATTTGATTTTATCTGCCGCGCACATCAGGTGACGATGGAGGGCTACATGTGGATGCACAACCATCACGTCGTGACGGTGTTCTCCGCCCCAAATTACTGCGGCGTGAACAGGAATAAAGGCGCCGTGCTTGTTGTAAAGGGGCGCGCCTGGAAACCCATCTTCGAGCAGTACGACAGAGCTGACAAGGATGAGAAGGCGCTGGCCCGCAAGGAGGACTTCGCGTTCGCGGCTATGTTCATGTAGCCTGTGTTTTAAAATTTGATTGTAGATGAATAAAAGCAAATATTATCAAACAGGAGAATGTACACCGTGCGCCTTGGCCCGGTATGTCGCAGTTGGCGTATTGAAATTCTGCCATCCCCCCCGCCCCCTCTCTCTATTATCCTCTTCCTCCTCACCCCCTTGTTCTCTCACTCCCCGAATGACGCCTACACTTTACTACGCGGCGCCCTCTGCGTGGTGTCATTTTTGGTTTCGCTACTCTTCTTTTGAGGCCTGATGTTTTCAGTGGGTGCTCTGACGTGCCTTGCAGTAAATCTCTCTCTCTCTGTGCGGGCGGGCGCTTGTGGGGTTGCTGCATCCTCCGTGCTTCTCCTTGGAGTCAATTCGTATTAGAGAGCAGTTCCCCACCCCGTTGGGTCATTCATTTCGATAATTTGAGGACTGCGTGCACCATTACCCCTTCGTATCTGGTCAAGAGCCTCCCGTGCCACCAGGTTACTCTTCGTTATGTAGCCGGCGCGGAAGGCGTCCATCTAGTAGACTCATGGCAGCAAAGCCAAGCCGTAGCTCCCTCAACCTCGTCTTTGAGAAGGGGGAGGGGGGAGCCTACGCTTATGCATTGTGTATCCTGCTGTATGCGCACGGGGATGCCACCGGCGTGCTCTTTTTCTTCTTCTCGTGCTATCCCTGAATGCTGAGAACGACGGAGACGAAGCGTCTCTACTGGCCAGTGGGAGTGAAATGCGTCTCTTGCAGAATGCACACTGGCATCGAAGATGCGGTTAAGGAGCCGGGACAACCAGCACCGTTGGGCACCGTCCGGTGTCTTCGGATTCCACTGCATGCAGCGCAGGCGAGGTCCAGGATTACGCTCAGCATCACCGCAGCACAGCGCACGCAGAGAGGCGGCGGGTGGAGACATGTATTCGCTTCACTATCGACGTGATGTGTAGTGAGCTAGTACGAATGCTATGATGACCGCAAGTGTTTCCTCGGCACAGAGCGAGCCCGGACCTCTCCGCGGATACCACGAGCCCGCCGCCGTACCCGAGGGTGGGCTGCAGGCTCTTGGCTTCCCCACGACTGGGGCACTGGGCGGTGAGGTACCACCCACGGAAGCGGCTGGCCTCAACCATGGGAGCAGAAGAGGCCCGCTGAAACGAAAACGACGAAGAATTAATCGCCATCACGTTGCTCTTTGGTGCGTTCTTCTTCGATGTGTGGGTGAGTGTGGGCTGCTCACAGTTTCTGCTCGCACTGTCGCTCTTCTTTCTCCCCTTTCCTGTCTGTGGTTTGCCCCCCACGCCCCCCCCTCCTCCCCCAGTCTTCCAGCGAGCGAGGAGAGCAAAGCGACGGTCACCTCACTTCCCTCTCCGTCGTGCTCGTCCCACCAACTTCTCTTCTTGTTTTGCGGATTAGCGCCGAGTCTGCGCTCGTGTTTGGTCACCGCTGCCGCGGTTGTTGTTGTTCACACGCCCTGATGCCTCGTTTAAAAATCCCGTCTCCTGCGGAGTCTTTCGTTTTGCTCTCCCTTCTCCTCTGCCGCTCCTTTCACGTGAGCTCTTTCCGATCGTTTTCTGCCGTGGGTGTTCTTCGTCTTCGTCGTCTTTGTTTTCGAGAAGTGGAGCGAGGTAATACAGGCGTTGGGTAGGGTTGTCTGTGCGTGCATGTGCCCTTTCTCCTTCCCGTGCGGTCGCTCTTTGTGAGGAGAGCCCCCGCCTCACAACAAACTGACGCGTCCGTCTCTCCCCCTCGCGCGCCATTGCTCGAAGTTACCGATTTGTTCAACCACACAATTTCCCTCTTTCCCCTTTATTCCCTTTCCCACCAACTCCCGACACCCCTTCCTCCGACTCAACCAAATTTCTTCTGCTCCCTTGTGTTGTCTCACTCACTCTCTCTACGTTCGAGCATACCCTTGGTATGTGCGCTTCCGCTGTCCTCGATATCCTCCCTCTTCCCTGTCCCTCGGCTGCTGGCCCCGTTATGATGAAGAGAGACTGAGGGGGGGGGGGGGTGAAGCCCCACGACCGCACATGGGCGGTGGTTCTCGTGCTTTTTTTTCTTCGTCTCTCGTGCGGTGTGTCGTTCGAATTCGCAGCCTTTTATAGCCCTCTTTTCTCAGAGAGCGCTGCCGTCTTTCCCTGCCGTCACCTCCTCCCTTTCCCCCTTTTCTGCCCTTCCTTCGCTGCCGCCGGTTGCGTTGGATGATGTCGTCGTCGTCTTCATGTGCGAAGGCGCGTGTGCTTTGTCAGGATCCTTGCCTAGGTGTCTTGACAGGTGATGAGTGGACGACCCACTCCTCCTCTTCGGCAACCTCTTTTTTTTTTGTGTGTGTGTGCACATTCGCCTACTCTCCCCCTCTCCTATGACCTCCACCTCCTCCCCCGACTTCTCTTCGCTGCTATTTGTTTGCCGTGGTTGCATCAGCACGCCCGCCTCTCGCCTTTCCTCTCTCTCCCTCTGCCGGTCCACCCCCCCCCTTCATCATCGCTGTTGTTGGTCACAGTGAATCGAACCACAACACAAACTCCCCCGCCCCCCCCAAAAAAAAACGTTGAGGAAAAATGACGCAAAATAAAGTGACTTGGCGACAATGTGACGACCTTGTCAATGCCAGAGCGGCGTTCACGGACGCCGCCGCCCCCTCCTCCCCCTCCCCCACGCGGCGACAGCGGCGGCGGCGGCAACCCATCTTGCAAGTTTTGTCTTTTCCTTGTGCTCTTCCTTCGTTTTCTTCCTCTTCGGATCCCCTCCTGGCATGCACATGCCACGCACGCCTGCAGCTCACTCACACACGCATGGTCGCAACCCGACTCCTTGTTGTCATTGACCTCCCCGTCTCCCTCCCTCCCTTCGCTTCCCACCGTGTGTTTGCGTCAGTCTTTCCGCTTTTTTTCGCTCTCACGTGCGACCATCTGGACATTCAACCACCCCAACTCGGAGAGGAGTCGACGGCTGCCCGCCCTACCCGATTCCTCTCCTCCTCTTGCTCCGTCTGCCCTCATACAAGCTCAGCCTACATCTGCTTGAGCAGCACACCGTGAGACGAGACCCACGCGTGAGTACGCCCTCATCGCCCCCCCCCCCCCACACACCCACATCCCGCTTCACAAGCAGCAGCAGGCGTCCACCCACCTGCAAGCACCACGGCACGTAGATCGAGGTGTTTGCTCGCTGCACGTGCGTGTGTGTATCGACGTGCATAGTGCGTTTAGCAAACCCGCTGCGCTCCTGTTGAAACAAGTCTCCACTCTACGCCTTCATCGCCCCTCCCCCCCCCCCCCACCCTCCCCCACACACACACGCCACTCCCGAAGTCGGTCTGCTCCTACCCACATTCACAGACGCCACCGTTCATCCGTCGTCGGGCTCTTTCACTGCCGAGAAAGTCAGGGTAAAGGTAAGGGCCTCCTTGCTGGGTCTCACCAGTGTGTGCGCGCTGGTGACCAGGATCTAGCAAATATTGGCGGCACCCTTAGAAGGACGGAAAAGTGTGTCGTGAAGAAAACCGCAGAGTAGAGCGGAGGGGAGAGGGAAGGGATATTCAAATCCTCACGCCTGACTGCGTGTGTGCTGCACTTTGACTCCGAGACGGGTAGGGAAAAGGTTATAAGGACCCGCAGTGACACTGGCGGAGCAAGGCGCCTTGTGCGTGCATGCATAAGCCACCCAAGCTATCCGAACGACGCGGTCGGTGTCTCTCAGGCCCGCCACGGAGCAAGCCGAAGCCGGCGGAGCAGCCGACGAGCACTGGTGAAAGGAAAAGCGGTCAGTCAGAGGTGACATCCTCGACACCTAGCGTGGACACTAGCAGCAGCGGCTGTGGTGATGACACATCACTCTCCTCGCCGCTGCTAACGTACGGCACGACTCGAGAAAGACGCACACACCGATCGCTGAGTCACAGCAGAATTCAGAGCGGTGGCGGATTTCGCTACCTGCGCGCGGCCACGGCAACACCAGACCTGGCACCGTCTTCCGCAGGCCCAAGCATGCGGCTGGGTAGCAAAGCAGCGACGTTCTCTCCATCGCCTGCGCCAACGTCATTGCCGAAGGAGTTGCGCGAAGACACTACAGCATGGCCACTAGAGAAGCAGCCGTTAACTCATACCTCACGTTCGTTCTCCCCGCACTCCAGCACACCAGCGGAGTCCTCGCTGGCGAGGCTGCGGGCATTGGCTGGCCTGGCGCCCCTACAAAGGTTCTCGTATGATTCTCAGATGCTATCGCCAGATCTCTACGGCAACGAGGAGTCGCCCCTTCGTCATTCGTGCGACGTCAGGGTCGAACTCGGCGGCAGTGGTCCGTCGTCATCAGCGCCATCGTCGTGTGTGTCGTCGCCGTACACTCCTGATCTTGTCCAGCGCCTGTCTTTCCTGAACGGCACGTCTGCGCAGGCCACGCTGGCTGTGCTGCAGAATGACCGACTAAAGCGCTCCCGTAGTGATGCACTGATGCCACCGTCACTGCCCATCGCCGAATCCTTCCAGAGCGAAGGAAAGAGCGTGGGGCAGCAGTGCAAAGGGCCACCGACGGTGCCGACTGCCAACGACACAGCGACTTCCGCTCGTGGCAGCCCCTTCGCTGAGTCGTTGGGCCTCGCCAGCCTGCGCGCCTCAGCTTTAACGACATATCGCAATGAAAAGGACGTGGACAGCGGTCATAGTTCTGGTACAGCGAGCGACTCGGCACAGTCCACCGCGTCAGCGCTAAGTCGCCTACGTGCCGCCAACCAGTATATAGCCTCCGCTGCTGAGAACTGCAGCAATCCGCATCCTTACATTACGTCCAAGAACGGTGTGGCTGGCGTCGGGCCTGCCGTTGATGTGGCACCGGCGCCTCACAAACTGCCAACAGGATCACAGCGGAGGACAGCCGCAGCGCTCTTGACCCCCGCGCATCTCGCGGCGTCCTCTCTCTCACCAGGGCCAGGCCTGCCTCGACCATCCATCGTCTCAGCAAGACTTGCTCAGCTGCGCCAACGAGCACCGACGTCGCCGACATCGTTGTCTCCTGACGCGAAAGCGGTGGCCCCTGTGACGTCGCGGAGGGGGACAGTGCAGGCGCCGCTACCGCCTTCTTTCATAAATCTTTCACGCCTGCGTAGACTCGAGAACCTCCAGCAGCCACGTCGACAGCCGTCGACTCCGCCATCGGATGCGACCCCGCGTGAGGACCAAGAATGCAACTCACTCCCGTCACCGGCAGCAACTCTGGAAGCCGCGCTGGAGAATGCGCCACAGTACCGCTTGCTGGCTGAGGCCACTGCCGCGCGCGGTGAGGCCACCCCAGTACCGCCTGCAGCGGTCGACAGCGATAAGTCTGACTTGGACCCCGCCAAAGTGCAGAAGCGGGACGCGCTCCTTCCAACGCCAGCAAACGCGTTGGTGTCTTACAAGACCAGTGCGAATCAGAACGTTCACCACGCAGCCGCCAAAATGGGCGTACGCCGCGCACGAGCGCGAAAAGGTGCGGCTGCGATGAAAGCAAAGAAGGAGAGAGCGGTGGAGGCTGTGGTGCTCAAGGGTACACCAGCAAAAGGCACCCGCGGTAAAACACGCCTTGCTAATAGCCCAGTGTGGGCGAAGCAGCTGAGCAAGCTGCGCAGTCTGGCAGCCCCGGTGCCGGTCGGCGAGACAGCGAGTGAGAGGTATACGGAGCCCATATCAAATTCGTTCATCGTGAGTGCCGTAGCACCGCCGCCGCACTCTCCGCCGGAGCACTCCTCACAGCACCTATCGTCTGCGGTGCCAATCAAGTCAGACAAGGCGCTGTTGAAGAGGAGTGTGTCGTCGTTACCGCCGTCCTGGTCGACCTCTTCGCCGTTTGCGGCCCTGGCCTCCCCGTCGCTTCACGCGGCGCTGACGCAGGCTTCGGCGGGACTCGTCACAGGGCGTGAGAGCGCTGACAGTATCAAGCTCAAAGATGGTGTCCCCGATGACGAGAAGTGCCCAAGGGAGTCCACCTCTTCTTCCTTTGCCTCCGTATCCCCGTACTACTGCTACCCGTCCATGATGACTCGCAGCACTACTGCGGCAGCGGCCGCCGCTTTAGTGGCAGCGGTCAATCGGACTTTGGCACCAACGACGGTGACCACCACCAGCATGGCCGACGCGACGGAGTTGTCCTCTCAGCCTCACATGCGTACCGCCAGCACTGGCAGCCGCAAGAGCAGGGGTGGCAGCAGTGCACTGCAGTGTGTCATTTTTGACACCTCCTCACTCCTCGACTCCGAGCCGGGTGTGATGAACTTAGTCTTGGAGAAGTGGTTCGTTGGCATCCCCTTTACTGTGCTCGACGAGTTGGACCGCATGCACAAGGACCGTGGCGGCGGTGGCGGCAGTGGCAAGAGCGACCATGCCGCCACCACCACCACCGCTGCAGCAGCAGCAGCAGCACCCGCCGGTGTGAGCGGCACGCACGATCGCGAGTGGCGCCGACAAAGGGCCCATGAGCTGCGCAACTGGATTGCAGCGTGCTTGAGCGATGCAGCACAGGGCCGCCTACTACTGCAGAAGCGGACGGAGGTTGTCCAGGCGTACGACCTGCATGCCACGACAAATGATGACCGCATTCTCGGCTACGCGGTCTACCTCAGGCAGCAGCGGGCGGCGACGGTCCTCTTTGTCACCGAGGACAAGTTCCTGCGCATCAAGGCGAGCTCGGAGCTGGGAAAGGCTTACGCCTACAGCGACATCCGCAAGCTGGTTGGCATGCCACCACTTCCGAAGGTGTCGTCGACGGCGTCGCAAGAGAAGAGAAATAAGTAGACGACATCTGCACTAGAGAGACGGGAAGAATGAGAGTCGCAAGGGCGGTCTCGAGGTGTTTCAGGCCCAGGGAAAGAGGAGGGGGAGGAAATCAAGTACGAGCACTGTGGGTGCTGTGGCGCTGAGCACGAGGAAGATGCTCACGCGCACACACACACACACACAGAAAAACGCGAGGACATGCTCGCATGTGGCACTGGGAGTCCTCCTCCCTCCCCCCACTCTGATCATGTCCGCCTCTCTCGTATCGCCCCTGCCCACTAGATGTACATGTGCATGTATATGTGTGTATCTGGCTAAGCTAAGGCATGGTCTTTGCCTTCTGCATGAGTGGATGCCAGCTGCTGCGGGACCTAGTGTGTTGCGTGTGTGTAGGAAGGCTTTGTGCAGGCCCTCCCTGCTTTTCCTCATCTCTCCACGTCCTCATCACAGGTGCCTTGTTCTGCAGACACTCGCAGACAAAGCGGCGGTGCGCACAGGCGGACCGCTGCAGACGCTTCTGGAGTCCCTTGCCCACATTTTATTGCTGGCTGCGTCACTGCTTCGCGAAAGTGTTCAGTGATTCTGGAAGATATGTTTGTGCGGAGCGGTGATTGTGTAGGTGGTCGGGTCGCAAGTAAGGCCGATACTTGTGTTGACCCGTACGTGTCAGAGTGGCAGAGGGGCCCCATTACTTCACCACCTCTATCCTTTCCGCTACGTTGCACCACAGAGACTTCGAGAACTTTGCTCTTGGGCTCGTAGCTGTGCGACTACAGAGGCGCACGCACGTACTTCACTGTGTGTGTGTGTGTGTGTGTGTGTGTGTGTGTGTGTGCACTCCTCGACCTTTGCTCTTGGGCGTTTCTTTGGCTGTCCTCCTTGAGCAGTTGTTGCTACCGACTCCCTTCTGTCAAAGACGTGCGGCTTCACCAGTTGAAGTCGGAATACTCCTCCCGCCGCAGACTCGTATCAGCGCCCCACCTCCAGAAGTGCAGTCGGGCAAGCCATTCAGATATATACACATACACACCGTTGCGTCGATGAAGGCAGCGAGTCCCTCTCCCCAGACAGCGCGGTCCTGAAGCAGGCCCCCATAATCCACTGGTGCGCGCACGCCGTTCAGCACCCCAGGAATGGTGGATTGCATCTGTGGAAAGCACTCAGAGGTCAGAGAAGCGCGAGCGAGGGACGGAAAAGACACGCCGCGATCCACGCAAAATCCGCCACACAGTGCATGTGTGCGAAGTGTGCGGCATTACCTACGCCCGACCGGGTGGGCCGATGAGGTGCAGGCCCCGGAGGCGTGACGCGAGCACCGCGGCTTGCACCATGGAGCCCTCCAGGACCCCCGTGTGAGGCGGCTGAGGGAGAAGGGTGGAGTGCAGGCTGGGTGCGGGGGTCTCGCAGGGCCGTGGACGCGGCGGGCGTGGATGGAGGCGTGCAGTCCACCCAGGTCTGCCTGGCACCGATCGCGCAGCACGTGTGCGCCGAAGAGACGAGGAGGTATGCGAGGAGCCCGCTAGACGCATGGCCCGATCCGGCGGCAGGCGGTTTGTGCCTGACGACCTGGTCCAAGCCGCAGTGCGGCAGAGGCGTGGGTGAGCTGCGGCTGTGTGCGTGCCTTTGTTAGCGTGTTCGTTGTGGAGCGGAGACGAAAGGGGAACAACGTTGTTTTCTATGCTGCTATCTTTCGTAGTTTGACGAACCGCAGCCCCTCTTCCCCTACCCCCTTCCATTCCCCTCCCTTAACCCTGCCTGTGTGTGCAGGGGCCTGCAATGCGGTGTAGTGTTGAGGAACATAGCGAGGTGACGTGGAAGGTGTGGACATAAGAAGAGAGAGAGAGGGGTGGCGGTATGCTGTGGGTAACTGGGCACCAGCATAGAGGCCCGAAGAATCCGGTGAGACGGGAGAGAGATAACGTGTCGCGTGCGTGTCGCCTTTCTACCTTCGTGTGTGCGTATGCCTGCTGAGAATTTATCGCTTTCGCCGTGCCTTATGCTGGGAAACCGATGAGCTCCACACCAGAATCACCCCAGACACGTGCAGAGGTGGCAGAGACGCATCCAACTCCACTGTGATCGCCTACTTCTGAACGGGGGTGGGGGGGGACGAGGAGGGGTCGAGGAGGTGGGGTAATGATACACAAAAACAAAGCGGAGAAAGTGCCTGCGCAGCTCGATGAAGTCCGTAGTTTCAATTTTGGCTAGATCTTGAGGCACCTTGCACTACGGCACCCACTCCAGTTGCACACACACACACGCAAACGCACACACTTTGCTCTTTTCCTCTCCTTGTCTGCCCCCCCCCCCCGCCCCGTGTCTCCATCCTGCATTTACTCCTTCGACGCCCACACACTTCGTCATCTCCTCACCCTGCCCTCTTCTCCTTTCATCTCAAGGCGACGAAGCGGTCTTTGTTTCGAGTTCGGTGTCGTTGTATGAACGCGCATCTTCAGCGATCTGCGCGCTCTCTCTCTCTGTGCCTGCCCCCAGTTGCTTCTCGCGCATACTCTGCTGACGTTGGACCCGCCATGCGCGTCCCGTCTCTCCCTATCGTTATTGACGAGTTTCCGGCACTCAATGGTAACCGCCGCAGCAGCAGCAGCACCGGAGTTGGCTCCGCAGCCGGCGATCCGGAGCTGTTTTTTCTCAGTCACTTTCACACAGATCACATGAAGGGGCTCAGCTCTAACTGGACGGCCGGCGCCATTATCACCGGCATCCTCACTCGGGAGCTCCTGCTGAGCAAGTTCGAAGGACTTCGCGGACGAGTGCTGGGGCTGCCCTTCTGGTGTCGCACCCCAGTCCTCTCTGCCGCTGGAACTGTGCACAGCACAAGCGATAGCTCTGCCACCACTGCGGTCTCCGTAGTGTACGTTACGCTGCTTCCGGCGTTTCACATCCCGGGCAGCGCCATGTTTTTCCTCGAGACCCCGTCCGGCGTCACCTACCTGCACACCGGCGACTTCAAGTACACCGAGGCGGTGGCTCAGGCGTCCCCGTTGCGCACCTTCTTTCAGTCGCACCGAGTCGACCACCTCTACCTGGACGATACCTGGCTTCACTTGGGGCATGCGGAGCTTACGTCATGGCCAGCGCACACTGACGGCACACCCATTGGTTCCCGCGGTGCTGGCGTCGTTGACAGCGGCATCCGCGTGCTGAGTAAGTTGCTGGACGCAGATCAGGTGGAAGAGGCGATCGAAGCCATTGGACGTCGAATGGACCATCAGCGCCAACTGCACGCGCAGTGGGTGTTGCAGCAGTCACACACGGACCACAACGACACCGCAGAGGCGCTGAGAACTTCATCCTCGTCCTCAGCATCCGCTGAGCTGAGTAACGCTCGACTGCCATTCGTTGTTCGTGTCTACCTGCACAACCAATTTGGTAAGGAGATGCTCGTCCAGCAGCTGGCGACACGGTTGCGCACGAGAGCGCTCATAGACGACGTCCGTTACGCACGTCTACTCACAGTGGTGGAGACGCTGGAGGAGGAACGGGATGACTTAAGGGCCTTTGAAGGGGAAAGTCCTGCCCGCCTTGACGGTACGGCCCCACCGCTGTCGGTGGAGGAGCTGGCGTGGCGAGCCTCTGGTGGAGAAGCCGCCCACTACCCATACAACCTGAACTGTTTTGTCTCCTTTTCTCAGGCACAGCACCAGCAGGTGCCGTTGACGAGTTTGAGCGACGGCGGTGGTGCGATGTTACCACAGCAACTGCAGCTATCCGCTAACCGCTCGGTGGAACGCACGTACGAGCCACCCCTCATCGAGGTAGTCAGCAGTCGTGCCTCGATTGAGCCTGCCACCTTGCAAGCGGCCTCGGCGGCGCGTGGCGGGACTCCGTACTACGGTGTCATTATCTCGGGCTGGGCCCGGCTGCAGTCACAGACGCACGGCTCGGCAGCGAGCGGCCAGGTCTGGCATGTTCCTACAACACTCCACAGCACACCACAGGAAATCATCAACTTCGTTGCGCTTCTTCGTCCGCTGTCGGCGACGCCGCTGCACTACCGCCATAGTCGAGGGGACGTAGTGATGCAGCGCCTCGGGCCATACCTGCGCATCCCCTTTGTAAACCACCACAGCACCGGCTGTGACACAGCAGCACCGACGACGACTGGCAGCGGTGCGATAGCCCTGAAAGGGGGTGCGGTGCGGTGGATGCCGTACCTGCCGACTCACGTGCTTCTCCTGCAGGTAGGAAGCAGAGACAGTCAAGGCGGCCTTGGCACTTCGGCCCTCTTCGAGATGCCTGCCGCGCGGGATGCTGCTGCCCGTTGTGGTGACGGCCTGGACTCACTTGAGGAGAAACCAAGACGGGGATTCCGTATTGGCCCTGCGGGCCTGCCGCCTCCTTCGTCTCGCGCGATGGAGGGGGCGCCTTGGTGGGGTGGAGGAGTGCCGGTGGACTGTGACGCACTCGCCACTGTCATCACCACGTCGTACTTCTTCGCTCCCACTTGTCTGTCAGCCATGCCGTTCTCTGGAAAGGGGGAGGCGTATGTGTGCGGCAAGGCAAAGAACCCCGCCGGCACCTCCGTGAGCTCAAGCGCGTCGGCCGATGGTCTGCGCATGCCAAGCCTGCTGCCGTCGTGGAGGCTACGCCGTCTAACACAGTCATACCTCAATATGCAGCCGCCTGGCGGCAAGCGTGAGCGCGTCGATGGTGAAACAGATGGGCCGAGTAGCATCACTCACCGTGCCGAGCGCCACACTGCCACTGCAATGAAGACTGAGCCAGCTGAAAAGAATCCAAAGACGGGGGGTGACAGCGATAAGGGCTGCCCCGCCGCGTCGCTTACTAGCAGCGCCACCAGCCGTCTTCTCTCTCTCTCTGACATCGCCGAAAGTTTGTTGGCTTGAGCATGGCACCCTGGCCTATGCATGCGCTCGCTTGGGTGAAGAATCCGGAAGGAGAGGACGAGGGGGGGGGGGAGGCAACGCCTCTACAAGCCAGCCCAGTGTAACTGAATTGCCCAAGTAGAAGTCGCTTTCTCGTGCGATGCTGCTCTTTTCTCTGTGCAGGCTCGCTGTCCATTCGATGCACGCCTACTCATGCATACGTGATTCCCGCATACCCCACAGTGAGAGAGAAAGGCAGACGCACAAATGGCCGCACTGCACATTCCTGATGCGTCTAGTGCCTGACTCGCCTTACAAGAGTTCTCCTTCTTGGCCTATTGTATTTCTCATCTTCGCATGCTTTGCATCGTGCCATCCACCCCTCTCTCTCCCACTGACCTTCGCTCTCTCTCTCCCTCCCTCCTTTTCTTGTCTTTCTGTTTCGCTTCCTTCCTTCACTGCTGATGCCGCGTCATCGTGGAGCTCATTTCAGACAGAGGCTACTCATCGCCCCTGCAGGTATCGCTGCTGCCCCCCCCCCCCCCCCCCACACACACACACAACAACAACCCTCGCAAGCGGTTTCTTCGCTCTCTCCCTCCTTATTCAAAAACCAACTAACATAAGGCCCACCACCACCACCACCCACAAGGCATTTGCCTGCCTGCCTCCTCCCCCCCTCTCCCCCTCTCTCTCCCTCACTCTCTCAGCGTATAATTCCAGCAAACACACGCGCACGTAAGAAATGTCCAAGACAGACGAGAACGGCAATGAGCTGATGGAGATTGAGGAGGTGGCCGTCTCCGACGGTGGCGCCGCCCGCTTTGCCGCCGTTGAAGTGAAGAGCGGAGAGGAGCGCTTCAACGTCATCTGGCAAGACACCGGCAAGCTTATGCGCTTTGATGAGGGCGAGAACCAGTGGAAAGAGCGTGGACAAGGGACGGCCAAAGTACTGCAGCGCAAGGACAACACGTCCAAGTACATGTTTGTCTTCCGTCGGGAGGGCATCGGCAAGCTGGCGGCGCAGCACTACCTCGTGAAGGGTATGAAGGTGACAAAGCACAAGCAGGGTGAGAAAATTCTCGTGTGGTCCGCCTTCAAGGACTTCACCGATGACGAGGAGGGATTCCCGGAGAACTTCGTGATGCGACTCTCGTCTAAGGAGGCAGCGGACAAGGCTCTGGCAGAGATGGCAGCAGCAATTGAGAAGTCAAGCGTATAAACGAGCAGCCGCATACATGCATACTCACGCCTACGTGCCTCACTCAGTGTTTGTGTCTGGGAGGGGGGAACAAAGAAGAGAGGAGCGAGGTGAGCAGCAGGACGGGCAGGGGCGCTTGCGTGTGTGCGTTCCATCGCGAGAGGAGAGCGCATGGCCTGCTGACTACTAACATCTCCACCCCCCCCATGAAGGTGATTCCTCATGGCCCCTCGCTCGCTTTATTTTTGTGTGGTGCGCGTGTGCGCGTCGTTTTCAGCGTTGCACGCCTGTCTATCTTTTCTATAGCGCCTCTCTCCTCCTCTCTTCGATGGTGGCATGTCTGTTGGACGGCGGCGGAGAGGGGAAGGAAGCACTGCGGTGTGGGGAGTCTCTTCTGCTGCCGAGGCTTCTTCACTGTATGCAGTGATGTCGTTCTGCGCATGAGTGTTGTTGTACGCGTTTATTTGACTGTTAAGTGGAGGACTATGGCAGGCGTCACACACATCACGGCCTTCCTTCCCACTGTCTCCCCCTTCCCCTCCTATGTGTGTACGTTGCGGCATGTACGTGTGTTTGCCTCGTGCCCTGCATTATACTCTGCCGTGCTGACGTCTCTCTCCGTCCTCTCTCTCTCTCTCTTCTGTATTACCGAAGCCATCATGCGAAGCAGAAAGCAGAAGAGAAAGTGCGATGCATTCGTGCAGAAAAAAGGGGGATCTGTGAGGGGCGGTGATGGCAACATGTGCGCGCTGCTTGGATTCTTTCCATCCTCTTGCGCTTCTTTTCGCTGAAGTGGGCAGTGCGTGAGCTCCTCAGCCGACAACCAGATGGATGCAAACAGAGAAGGGCGGACAAGCGACGCTAAGTCGCTGGCTGCGCCTCTGAGGGAACGCATGCATCTCTCTCCCCCTCTCTGTGGGTGTTGAGTGGGTAGTTTTTTTTCGTTTTGAGGAGGTTAATTTACCGACGGTGATATTGCGCCATCTCGCGCCACACTCGAGTCTCCCACACGCGCTGTGAACAGCCGTAAGTCCACGGAATGAGCTGCATGTGGAAAACTCGGTCTACCCTTTTCTAAACCCCAGCTCTCACACACCCCACCTCTCTGCGCTTTTCTCCTTGTGGCTGTCTAGTTAAGCCTCGGTAATGCCACAGCTGGACAAGAGAAACATCTTCCATGGGCGCCCTGGAGAGGTGTGCTCGAATGTGTGCGTTAGTCTCTACGCGTGCTTCTCTGCATGCGTACATCTTCTAGTTACCCCCCCCCCTCTCCTCCTCTCTCCCATCCCCATCCAACCTCCCCTACCTCACTCGCTTGCTTATTTCTCTCCTTGTTAGCTGGCCAGCACGCTCTCTGTGTTGACTCCCCCCTTTCCTCCCTTCTCTTGCCTCTCACTAAGAGTGTTTGTGGGAATTTCTGGCCATCTGCGCGTGTGCGTGTGCGTGTCTCTCTTCGGCACTGGGCTTACGGGGTCCCTCTTGTTTTTCCCCCTCGCCCTCTTTTTAGTCCCGCCTTTCACCCCCTCACCATCACCGCCTCCTCCTCCACCACGCGTGCCCGCGTCTTTCACTGCCTCCCCCCTCCTCCCCTCTTCGCTGTGCGTAAAGCGCGTTGTGTTGTTCTCTTCTCTTTCTTCATGGAAAGCGCACCTACACCCCCCCCACCCCACACACACACACCCCTGAGGCACTCTGTTGAAAGTGCTCAGGTAATCAAATCATGGATCAACTCAGCTCTCTCTACGTCCGCATGGCGAGCGGGTCGCACAGCCAGCTGCACAACCCAATCTCCGTCATAGGCTTCGTGGACCAGATGCAAAGTCGCATGGAGAAGAGCTCGGCACCGCGCAAGAACTATCTCATAGACTCCTCCACCCCACACAGCGACACCGTCATTGCCGAGTCGTCGGCTCTGAAGCCCAGCGTGGGGTGGGTGACACTGCAGGTCACCGAGGGCATTCGCCGCGGCATCCACGAATGGGGCATCAAGATTGAGCACCACGGCGAGAGTAACGACGGGAGCGGGCTCATGCTGGGTATCGTACCAAAGAACTTCACCAAGTATGACACGTTCATTTCGCAGGGCGGCGGCTGGTGCCTTAGCCGGGCCGGCAAATTCTACGGTCACTGGCGCCGCACCGACACCGGCGGTGGTGTGTTGACTTTCGGGACCGGCGACCGCATCGTCCTCACCCTCGACTACGACGCTGCCGTCATGACGGTGCGGGTCGGTGACAAGATGATCGTCGGTGAGCTCAGCGGGCTGACGATGGAGGTGTTCCCTGCCATCTCGCTCCACTACCGGCACCAACACGTTCGCTTCGATCACCACGCCGTCCGTGAGACGGCCGAGAAGCACCTGCCATGGCTGCAGCGCCAGGCCTTCCCGTTCGCACCTGCCTTCTTGCCACTCCGCTTCGCAGATGTGCAGCGGCTGCCGCTGAACTCATACCTCTTCAGCAACCTCTTCCAGCACACGTCGCCGGCGTGGCGCGGCGTGACAGGGGTGGAGGGGGCACCGATAGCCGACACCGCAGGCGGTGGTGACGCTGGCCACCCGTCCATCTCCGTCCTTGGCGCTGCTGACAAGAACAACTCGGTGACAACACTGTCGTCTTCCTCGGTCGCCCTTGCCGCTGCACGGCAGGCTGAGCAGCGAGCGATGCGCTTGTACACATCCTCCGAAGCAGCCGCGGCGCGTCTAACAGTGCTGTCGCGCGCCTTCGGGGCGGTTCGCCGGTACGTTGCTGTGGTGCCTGGGAAGAGCCGCTTCCTTGCTCCTCACGTGACAGCAGAGTATCTTCGACAGCGCCTGTACTCGGCGGCGCACGAGCCCACTCTCGGCAGCGGCGGCGGCACAGCCCTGACGATCTCAGGGGGTCACTCGGGCAGTGGCGCCAGCGTCTTCCGCCTCGCTGAAAGTGCGGGTTACGACGCCACGCTGAACTGTGGTGCCGTCATCGTGGTGCACCTGTTTATTCATGCCGTGTCGAGTGGGAAGGAGGTGGCCACCCCGCTTGTGCAGAGCTTCCGCGACTATCTTCTGTCACTCCCAATCTTCTCCCTGGTGGAGTGCGACGGGTGCGCCACCAGCGGCGGTGCGCGTGGTACCCCTTTCGGTGGAAGCAGCAGTAGCGGTGGCGGAGGTGCGCGCTCGGCGCTGGCCCCGGATACGGTGCAGCTCGCTGTAGACCACATAGTGAGGCAGGTGGATTCGGCGATCAACGCGGCCGAGGTAACACCTGCCACCGCGGAGCAGAGCTTAAACAGCGGCGGTGACCGCCCAGCTGTTACACCGCTGACGTCGGCGCTGCTTGAAGTGGCCCTGGTGCTGGCCCTGCAGCGGGGTCTCGTGAGTGAAGTACTGCGCGTGTCACGGTACCTCTTACGCGTGCCAGCCGGTGTCTTCTCGCCTCCTTTGGTGCAGTGGCTAAACCGCCACGCCGCCGGCCTGACGCCGCAGCCGGCCATGCCAGACGTTGGACGGGCCCTTAAGTGCGCCTGCGAAGATCCGTCTGCCTTTATAGTGACGCCCGTAAGCCCCGTGACGACAGTGCTGTCGGTGGCCTACGGCATCGGTACTACATTGTTTGTGCACACGGCAGACGGATTGGCCAAGTACGGCCCCTCTGTCACCACATCGTACGTCCTCGTAGTGGAGACAAGGCAGCCGACGGCGTACTGCCTTGGTGCAGCCTCGTCCAGCTTGGCAGTGACGCACACCCGCGTGCTGCTTCTGACAGACCGTATGGCACCTGCTGAGGTAGCCCTGGTTGTTTACGGGCTGCAGCTTGACACTCACCAAGTTCTGCGGTGGGCCGATATGCACAGCAGCTGGCCCTGCACGCTGAACTCGCACCCCCAGCTCGTGAGTACCACAGAGGATCGCGTCCTCGTCGTCTACGAGGACCACCGGCAGCAGGCACCTCCGGCACGCACGCTGGACGGCGCAGCGGCAGCAGCCGGTGCATTAGCGAGCGCAGCGGCGACCGGCGGTGTGGCCCGCTCCAGGGCTGGCTGCAGTCTCTCCACGGCCGCCGCAACAGCAACCTCGGCCGAGTGGACGGTGATGATGCACTGCTACATCGCTGCCACGGCTTCTTCGCTCGCTGCGGCGCCGCTCTGGACACGTGCGCTGCACCCCGCCCCGGCCGCGGCGGGGCTCTGCCTCAGTCACTGCCTCGCGCTGCGCAAGCCCAGCCTTGTTGACCTGGGCTGCCCGGAGGACCACTTGACTGTGGCGGGCGGGCAGGTGACCGTGGAGCTATGGGTGCAGTTTCTTGACAAGGAAGACGCGGCTACACTTTACCAACACGGCGACCGCAGCACCAACGGCGAGGTCTTCCTCGAGCTGACCAAGTCGGAAGGCACCTACTGTATCCGCGGCGGCTATCGACACGAGATGCGTGGCTTGTGTGTTGTCTCGGCGCCGCTGCCTCCCACAGCAGAGACACGGCCCTTCCACATTGGTCTCGTCTTCAACGGGCGATGGCGGCTGTTGTTTGATGGTGAGGAGGTAGCAGGCAACCGCCAGGGTCCACACGTGTCACTCGACTCGCCAAAGCAGCGGTGGACGGTGGGGACGAACTGCACGTGCTTGCTGACGGGCTTGCGTGTGTGGCGGTTGGGTCGCACGACACGCGAGATCAGTCGTGACTACCGCCGCTCCCTCGTCGGCGACGAGCCAGGGCTTGTGGTGCAACTCTTCTTCAATGAGAAGAGCGGCAACGTTGTATTCAACTACGTGCACAGCGTCAAGGCGTGCCACGCCGTCTGCATCGGGGCTGTGACTCGCAAACCGTGTGACGCGCACCCGTGGCGAAGCTACGGCTCAGGCGCATTTGGTGGTAACAGCACTGCGGCGGCAAGTGCGTCCGTTGCATCGACAGGAAGAGCGGCAGCTGAGACTGCACTGGCAGCTGTGTCAACACCGGACGTCACACCGGTGTGTGCGCGGCTGCACGAGTGGCGCGATCTCGCCATCAGCACCTGCTGCGCCATCCGGCATGCACTCATCGTCCGGACACCTATCAGCAATGATGGGCCGTACGCGCTTAGAGAAGGCGGCCACGTGCTCATGTTCTTCGACCTCACCACCGGCGTCGCACATCACTCGCTCTTCTTTCTGACAAGCCGCAGCCCGGTGCGACACATGATGCGCGCCGACCCGCAGGGGCGACTTTGGGAACTATTCGAGGTGGACGTCGGTCTCGTGAAAGGGGAGCAGGAGGCGTCCTATCTGCTCTCCCTGCTCGGCAACACCGGGGCGGCGCCGCAGAGACCGCGCGACCGGGTGCTCGCCGTGGCGCCCCTGCCGCTCGTCGAGGATGAAGAGGCCCTGGACCACCTCGGCACACTTGCAAATAAGGGAGAGGACGAGGAGGGCGACGGCACAGAGGAAGTGGTGTCGCGCGACTCGTCGGGCTCGACGACGACGAGCGAGAGCCACCCTGTCAGCACGGCTCATAGCACGGCAGAGCTACAGGGATCTGGCGAGGCGGCTGCGTCCCAGACCACCCAGATCCTCTCACGTATGCCGTCCTTCGCGGCGCTCGTATCACAGCCTTCATCGGTGGTCACCTACGGCGCTGTGGCGCTGTGGCTGCTGAAACTACTGGCCCTCCATGCCGAGGCGGAGCCCGGGGTCGATCAGACGCTCTTCTCTCCCCTCGCGGACGACGTGGGGAGTCGATGCGTGACGGAGGTGCGGCTCATCTTGGGCGAGCACTTCCGTGTTGTCAAGTCGAGCAACGCGCGTCGCGCCGTGGCGCTGAAGAGCTCTGTATCGTGGGTGGTGGTGGCGGCAGCGCTGCGCGTCTTACTGCGCCTGGTGCGCTGTGCGCGTGCCTTTGGCCTTCACCCCACACCGTTGGGCCTGACAGTGGTGAGGGAGGGCACAGAGCACGATGGTGAGGCCGCGGCGGACGGGTCGAAGAGCTCACCAGCGCACATCTCCAAGGCCACAATGACGCTGCTACTGCGGGAGCTGCACGCGTCTTCGACTCGACGACGCACCAGCGCGTCCGTAATGCAGTCACGGCTATTGTTGACTGGGCCCCACACCAGTGGCAGTGGCGACGACGATGACAGCTGTGCGACGGACAGCTTCACGCTACTCGGCCTCCTTGGCGACATCATCAATGAAGAAGGGCTTACGCTCTCGCCGGATGTTGTGGCCCTTGCTCGCACCACCACCATCGAGGGCGTCGAGCTCTTCTTGCCCGACGTGCGCCATCGTGCGCATCTCCTGCGGGACCTTCTTCGCGCCACCTCATGCACCTCCACCTCGCCTCGCGTATCTCCAGCCGCCGGTGATGCAGCGGCGGCCTCATCGCCGTCCGCCACAACGGAAGAGCGCGTGCCGGCTATGGAGGTGCTCCTTGACGCCGTGGCGCAAAGCTTCACCACTGTGCTCGCCGCGGCTCCTCTGCTCGGCGTCGAGGACGACGGTGGAAAGTTGGGAAACTCCGCCGCCGTCACCGAGCTCTGCGACACCCTTCGCACGCTTCTCGAGGAGTCGTCTGCGCAGTGGCGGTTTCTGTGGACTGCGAAGACGGCTATGTGGTCAATCCGCAAGTTTTCGGCCTTCGCGGCATCCCTTTCGGAGGCCATCGCCTCACTGCAACTACTGCTGCTCAGCGCCTGTCAGGGCTCGCGGTGGGAAGCGGCTCTGACGCTTATGCATGCCAGTGGTGGCGGTCGCGGTGCAAACCACGTAGCGGACCCCGGCGGCATCAGCGACAGGAGTGGCCAAGGTGACAGTAGCCATGGCGGCAACGGCATGCCGTTGAACGGGATAGCGGAAAGCGCTGTCGATGGTGTGAATGGCGGTGGCACCGGTGTTGGTGGCCCGGACAGCGTCGCGGCCGTTGCACTCGATCTACAGCGACTGTGCTTTTCGCAGGCGGCGGCCTACCACCCTTGCGTGCGAGCCTACTACAGTGCCCTCTTTGACAGTACCGAGCTCTGCCTAAACCTGTGCGTCCAGCAGCCTCAACAGTCGTCGGCAGGCGGTATCTCGAAGACTGCAGAGCGGGGCGACGCTGACAGTGACGAGCCGCTGTCAGCAATTCTGTCGAGCCTGTTCCCAACGTTCGTGAATGCTCCACTGCACACGGCGTTGAGCGCTATCCCGCTTGTCCTCGCTGCTGAGGATGCGGAGTGGTTTCTCAAGCACCTCGAGCACCTGCTTGAGCTGTGTGAGACGCTGCTGGAGCGGGTGGAGTTGCCCACGAGCCCCAACAGTGGCACTGATCTGTTTACCAGCTCCAGCAAAGCCAGCGGCGCAGTTCTTCCCGGCAGCGGCGCCTCCGCTGCTGCGCGACGGCTCCTGTGCTCTCTGCGTGAGGCGTTCTTCTACGCTTCTGTGTGGGTCGCCGCATTCCTCTTCAACAGCACGGCCGTCTCCTCAGCGAACGTCCGGTCCGACGCGGTGCGCCGCCGGCTTGGCCTCATGTCCGTCACAACAACACCAATCACGCAACGGCAAACGGCACAACTCACCGGCCACGCAACGTCTGTGGCGGCAGCGGCGAGCGCCGCGACGGGGGCCGCACCGGCCAGTAGTGCCGCTGATGACGCAGCCTCTGCTGCAGTGGACGAGGAGCTCACCCGTCTCTGGGAGCACCCGCTGCTGGAGGGAGGCCTCCGAACCAGCACCGTCACAACAGCCGCGGCAGCGACCCCGACGGCTACAAAGACACCTGCGGCGACTGTACCGCGGCACCGAGCGCAGTTCGTGTCGCAGCTCATCAAGAACACGGCGTACTGGACTGCCAAACAGTCTATGCTGGACCCGCTGGCCTCCAAGTCCCATCCTGCCGTGGGACCCCTCATCACAGCCATGGCGGCGGCAGCTTTGCACCTCAGCGCCACACCACTGCAGCACCTTCCGCCCACGCGCGTGGAAGAGTTAATGTGTACCATCATGCGAAAGCTCTCGCGGCCGATTCGCACCGAGCTACTAAGCCGACGTGGAGAGGGCAAAGACCACAGCAGCGGTGGTCTTCCTCCACCGCCCTCGCCTCGCTCATTGGGGCGGCCGGAGTCCCTCGGACAGACCGTGGCAGAACTTCAGCGTCGCTGCGAGGTGCTGCTGCAGGCTCGGAGCTGCACCGAGTTGTGGGGAGCGGAGGACGCTCTTTTTTGCATTCCGACAGCATGCGCCCCAGCAGCAGCGACGGCGGTCGGCACGTCGGCCATGGGGACACCACCGTCCTCGTCCGCGCCGAGCGTCTCGGCGGCACTGCACTCTGCATGGAGCTCGTACCGTCTGCGGCGAATGCGCTTCCACGCGCACGTCGCCTCGCACCCCAGCTGGACGCTGCACGAGGCCACCCAACTCGTTACAAGCGTCGTACTTTCTCGCCAGGTTACAGCTGAACTTCTGCGCACGTCGCTGCAACAACGCGAGGCGCTGGCTGCGTTGAGGCGTAGCGGCATCGAGCACATCTTCCGCCTCGTGCAACGGGCCCCCCACAGTGCCGAGAGCGCTGCTCAGCTGCTCAGCGCGCAGGGTCGCGGCGCGCACACGCACTATGAGGCGGGAATCAGCGGCTGCGGCAGCGCTCACGTTGATCCCATGCGCCGCGTCCTCTACGACCTGCTGCGCTGGTCCATGGAGGAAATGCCGACCCAGTTGGGCGCCAGTGGCGGGGCCACGCGGAGTGGTGGCAGTCTGCCACTCTCCACGACGAGCTCGGCAGCGGTGCTATGCAGCCTCCTTGACCGTAGCTGGAGACCGCGTGACTTCGCCTTCTTTGTGCAGCTGCGAGTGGTACCGACCATGATGGAGACATACGGTACGCTTTTCGCGGCCGCCAAGCGTGCCCACGATGAGGAAGCGGTGGCGTCGATGTCAAGCACGCGCAGTAGCAGCGACGCGTTTGGGCGGCAGCGACACTCCACCGTTGCAGCCACAGCGACGACGAGCAGCAGCAATGCTGTCCTGGCAGACAATGGCGCAACGGCAACTCATTTGTGTGTTAGGTCGATGGGGCTTCGCCACGTCAACCTTGCGGAGCAGCAGCATCGCGATAAGGTTATCACTGCTCAGCAGGCGCGTCGTACGAGCAAAAGCGCGCTCATGACGGCCTTGACGCTGAATGGGCCTGGCAGTGTCGGCAGCAGCGGTGGTGCGCCGCCCAGCCCTCCTGGGCTCATGAGTGGCAGTAACGGCGACATCACCCTGCAGCACACCGCCGTGGAGGCAATGCAAGCAAGGGTATGGCACTGCTTCAAGAGTCTGGCCCTCCAAGCGACGGCGATGTTGACACCCGAGCACATTATGACTCTCTCGCGAGTGGAACAAACCTCCGTCATGGCGTTCTTAGCGGACATGCTTGGAGCGATGGAGGCGGAGCTGCGGCTGTGCCAGGATGTACTGTCGCGGGCCGTGAAAGACACGCCAATGCTACTCGCGCAGGCAGGTGACGCTGCCGTGCTGGAGCCACTCGTAACAGTGCAAGACCAGGTAGACCTGATTCTGAGTTTCCTGTCCCTCGTAGGTGGGACGCTCTGCTCGGCCTCTGTGTCCGTGCGCGTGTCTGCTCCGATTGGTCACATCATAGCAGGCGGCGCATCGAACGCACAACGTCCCAGCGGCGACGATGGCACGGCACTGTTTCTCAGCTGCACCTTAAGCACAGTGTGCGCCATCATCGCAGAGACGCTGCTAGAACTCGTCTTCTTGGACTTGTATCACGTGCGAGCAGTGAGCGCAGACGCCACCGTGGGGTGCGTCGTGCGAGATGCCGCAGCGTGTGCCAGGATCGCGGCGCTGCTGCTGTGTCGATGCCAGCCGTCTGCTGTTCGTGGGATCGCCGTTGCACCGAGTGCTTGGCGAGAGATGTATGACTCACCAGTGTTCGCGAAGGTGCTGTCGCCCACCTCTTCGCCCTTGAACGGAGGCCATCCGTGCATGCAGACGTGGCTCGATCTCAGCGTGTACGCCTTGGCCACGACGGGTATGAGTCGCACGACCCAGCATTTGCTGCTGGGCTTCCACCGGCTCCTGCTTCAGCCAGCGTGGGCCGTAGAGTTGCGTGCCTTCGCGTCCTCCTACCAGGGTACTGTCCAAGACTATGCAGCGTCCGTGCTGAGCAGTTGCAGCGGTGGGAGCGAGGCGGCCGGCGTGGAAAACGGTGCGGCAAGCAAGAGGAGCAACAACCTCTCCACTGGCACCGCATCCCAGGGTCGCGAGCTGCATCTTGTTCAGCTGTACGTGTGGTCGGCGGCACTGGGGGGCCAGTTGCTGGTTCCCCCAACCTCGCCCGGAGCGTCAGTTGCCTTCTTGAACGACAAAGATGGCTATCAAGCCACCCCCGCGTACGTGGTGGACGTGGAGACGGTTGCATCGTCGTCGGTGGCGCCCGGTGGCACGCCTAACATGGCTGGCGCGTCGCCCTCGGCCCTGTCCGGGCGGCCCATTCGCGGCTCGAGCCATTTCGTGCTCCAAACAGCCACTACTGAGGGCGAGAAGGTGCGCGGGGTAGTTGTCGCGCCGACGGATGCGGCAGGTCTCAGCGGGAATAGAGAGGAGGTGCAGCTTTCGCCGAATCAGATCTTCTTGCCGGCCTGGGAGAACGGCATTGTGGCGCCATCGTACACGGGCCTCGTCGAAGACTTCCTCGCACCACCGCTCCGTCACTGCGTTCCGCTGCTGGGCAAGAAGCTAGACGCGGCGGCCGCCTTCACAGGCTTAGAGCTGACCTACTTCATTAGTGTTCTTCACCTTACAGCCGGAGTGGCGCGTGCGCGGCCGGACCTCGGACGGCAGCTCATCGAGTGCGGCGCGATGAGGCCCATTCGACAGTGCGCATTGCAGAACATGGTGCGGCTGCCGTTCCCGTTGAAGGCGCTGAGAGAGTTCGGTGCCTTGGTAGCGGTGCGTGCTGCCGAGGCCGCAGCCGATCGCATCTACGCCTCCGTAGACAAGGTCGACAACGCGACCAGCTTGGTGAGCAGCGTCGCCGGTGCGACCACGACAAGCCCAGCAGGGACGTCCTCGCTCGCTGCTGCCCTGGCGACTGCTTCCGCTGCTGACATCAGTCGTGCCAGCGCCGGGTCGCGGTCCCCGTTCGGCTCGCCCTCGTCCACTCAACACCACCCGTTTGCTGGGATGAGCGACGCGCTGCTGGAGAGCCTCCGCGGCGTGTCGCCTGGGCCCTCGGTGGGCTACCCAGCCACTTTTCTGTCCGGCTTTCCCCAATCCAGCGCGACCGCCGCATCCTCGAGCGGCTTCCTGCGGGACTCAAACGAGTACGGCCTCTCGCGTCTCGCGCGCAGCTTGGGTGTCTTTGGTGGTGCCTCACAGCAGGCGACGCGGACGATAGGCGTGTCGGTGACGAGCATCCTCAGCAGTGGCTCGGGCCTTTCCAGCACGAGTGCACGTATTCCACCGCGAACAGAGGTTGGAAACGGGTCGCCGATGTTTCTCTCCTTTCCCATGTGGCCGGCACACGACGTGCCCACTCATGGAACTGCGCGGAGTGGCGCTGCGTGGCTCCCGTACACACCGGCAGCCGTTGAGATCACACCGTCACGCACCGGGGTGCACTTCCCCGTCTGGGAGGACGGCTTCGCAATTGAGCTGGCGGTGCTGCTCAGCGACGGCGATATGTACCCCGCCATGGGTGACGCGCTGAGCGTGCCGTGCTCGCGGCCGAGGCTGGAGCTGGACGCCGCAACCGGCGCCACGGCTCTGGGGTTTCCGCTAGTGACGCTGTACACGCCTGCAGGCAGCGGCAACAGCAGAGCGGAAGCGGCGGCGACGCCATCCAGTGCGAGCCTCTTTCCTTTTCTGAAGTTGAGTGTCCAGGAAGACAGCCTTCACGTCGTTGTGACCCTCCCTCCATCCACCGGCGGCGCAGTGGATGGCACGGGCGGCTTGCACTGTAGCGCCAGGCGCGCGCTGCGCCGCGAGGACTGGTACCGCTGCATGCACGTCTCTGTTATGTGCAACGCGCAGAGCCTGGCGCTCTCCCGCAACGGTGAAGTGACATCTGTGGAATGGGGTGGCGCGGCCGGCGTTGGCCGGCACGCAGAGGCACTGCTTCGGCAAGAGGGTGCCATTACCAAGGTCGTCATCGGGCGTGCGGCCACTGAGATGTCACCAGCGGCACTGCCTGCACTGCCTCGCGAGGTGGATGGGCCAATGGCGCTGATTGGTGGACTGCGGCTGTGGGGCACGTCGGTGTTGCGAACGTCTCTCCGCGTCGTTGCGGAGCTGGTTGCTCGCGACCGGGCGCTGCAGTCCATCGGCCTGCAGGAAAACATGTGCTACCTCGATCTCAAGGAAGGCACCGGCGCCGTCGTCGAGTCGGCGGACAACCACAAGCAGTTCCGTGGAGTTCTCTCTGGCGACGTGCGATGGGCAGCAGAGCCGCTGCCGCTGGGCTTCTACCCGTCGATTGAGCTCAACTCTGGCAACGTGCGCGACGGCGTCGTGGCGCCACTGGCGAGCAGCACGCACGTGCCACGCGTCGCCATGGCCACTTTTGTCGACTCCCTCTCCCCCTTGTACTACGAGCGCTTTGGCGGCGATGTGCTGTGGTCACTGCTGACACTGGCGGCACGCTACGCTACTTTGACGGCGTTGGAAGTTGGAGTGAGCCCCGCCTACACTCTGCATTACCTTGCAGACACACCCTCGGTCTCCACCGTTGCTGCGCTAAGTCACGTGGGCTTCGATCCTCGCCAAGTGCTCGACCCAACTCAGAAGGTGCCGTATCAGCTACTCCGCCTGTTCCAGCTCCAAGACAGTGGCTACCTACCCAATGCGCACGAGCGCCTCATACACGCCGTCGTGCAGCGCCTCGTGGCCGTGCTGGCGGCGGCGGGGCCGGAGGACAAGACGGACCAGTCGTCGGTGGCTGCTAGAGCCACCAATGACCCTCGCTCGACCACAGCGCGAGCGGCGTCACCGCTGTGCCAACTCGTCGCCGACACTTCTCACGTGCTGCGACAGTTGCGAAGAGACGATGGTGAAGTTTTCGTGATCGAGGTGCCGCCTCTAAGCCCGGCAGCCTCCGCTTCTGCTCCAATCACCCAACCTGTCGTCCTCCCGCTCTCCCTCACCAATGGCGGTACGGGCGTGCTGACGTTTGACGCCAAGTACCGCAACATGGAGCAGGCTACGGTGTACAAGGACATGGAACTGAAGAATGTCCTTGCCAAGTACCCGGACGGGCAGGGCGGGTGGCCAGTGTGCACCCTGACAGCGACGGAGACCCCCTGGGCGTACCTGCGCAGCGTGCCTACCTCTACCGCACATCGGCTGGCGGTGGACAGCAAGGCCTACAGCCCTGGCAGCACGCCCTCTTCCTCCATCGTCACCGTCACCACCAAGTCGCTCAAGTCTGCCGTTCTGCACGCGATTGTGAAGGCATTGTGCGACGCCCTGCGCAACCTCACTGCAACTGCCACCGGTGCGGGCAACCAAGGTAATCGGCGCGACAACACCAGCACCGGCTCCACTATTGCCGAGCGTGCCGCTGCATGCCTGTTCGATGCTCGCGTTGTGGTCTCCCTCATTCAACAGAGCAGCGCCCGCTCGAGCGACGACGACTGCGTGCACTTTGTGCACATCCTCACGACAGTGATGCAGCTCTGGCGGGACATGCCGCAGGTGCAGCCGTACGACCAAGTGCCCCTCGCCATGGCGATGTCGCACCTCAACACCCCGCTCTGCAGCATCATTCAGCACGTGAACAGCGACTCCGACCTTGGCTCCCTCTTGTCGTTGTCAACCGGCACGTACAGTTCATATGTACAGAGTCTGCTCGGTCTGCTGGTGAGCGCCGTGCGTGCCGACTGCGCCTGGGCGGGTCGAAGCTATGTGGAGCAACTCCAGGGTCGCTGGCGCCGCCTGTGGGGAATGTGGCAACGCGCCGTCGTGTACCGGCCATCGAAGCTGGCAGATGCGAAAGGAAAGAAGCCCAAGGGCCCCGCTAGTGGGGACAACACAAACAAGGGTGGGTCAGCCGCGCTCCCCAAGGACGATAGACGAGAGGGGGTCACCGAGGCGGCGGCGATCACCACCAGCAGCACCTTTCGCGCTCTCTTCCTGCCACCATCCTCGTCGAGCTCGAGCTGCTACCAGCCGCAGGAAGCCATGCCAAGCGTGGAGATGCCACAAGCAGACTCGCTCGACACCTCAGTGGCAATTGCAGGGTCGTTGTCGACGAGGCATGCGGCGACGGAGGTTACGGAGTTGGAACGAAACTACGGCGGCTACGTTGATGGGGAAGACCCTCTCGACAGCGTCAGGGGCCCCGGCTGTGTGACGGCGGGCTGCGGCGGGGAGTCGTCAGCCCTGCCGCTTGTAGTGGAGCTGGTCGCCATGCAGGTGGCGGCAACGGAGCCAGAGGACATGCCCCCTTCGTCGACCTTTTCCTTGACGGGGCACCGCGGCCGGCAGTCGCAGCAACACCCTCGCGGGTGGTATCCCCATGGTGTGTCGCGCAAGGGCAACGGGCTCTGGGTGGTGCGCGCCACTGACATGGGTAAGGAGAATGAAGAGGCGCAGAATCCGTTCTCAGCGCGCGATGGAGCTGCCCGCAGTGTAACAACCGTGCGTAGCAGTGTCGGCGTGACCATCGGTGTGTTCTACTGGGAGGTGTACGTGGCGAACATTAGCCGCGCCGAGCATCCCACCACCGCGCCGGGTGGCGGTGCCAAGTTAGTCTCGAACATCGTCGTTGGCGTTGCGACGGAGCGGTGTGTGCTGACGCACTGCAGCGCCACCGGCAGCGGCACGCACGCGGAGGGGCGAGACGGGTTCCTCGGCAATGACGGTGAGTCATGGGCCTTCGACGGAGGTCGTGCCCTGCGGTTTTGCCGCGGTTACGCAGTGGAGTCGAGCCCCCGTACGCGGTGGAAGATGGACGATGTCATTGGCTTTGTGCTGGACCTGCGTCAGAACAAGCTGTCCTGTCTGCACAATGGTCGTCTCGTCTCTGAATTCAGCGATACCTTCCTCTCGGACGAGCAGCGCGCCGCGCGCGTCGCCGTCTTCCCTGTCATTATGTGTACAGGTGAGGCCAGCTGCGAGGTGAACTTTGGCGCCACTGGTTTCGCCAGCACCCCGCCACCAGGGTGTCTTCCGGTGGACCTGTCTATCTACATCAACGAGGAAGCGTGCCGGGTGTGGAAGGTGATTCTGGCAAACGAAGTCAGCGCACCCCTTACCACGGCTACCACAGCATCCGCGGCCCGTGTTGTACAGCCTGCGCGCCTTCTCTCTAGCCCCGTCATCGCGCTGGTGGGTCAGCACCTGACACGCTTCACACAGGGCCGTCAAGGCCCCCTGGATGTCGTTCTCTTGTCCCCGGATACCAACGCGAAGTTCGTCACCTCGCGCGAGTGCAAGACGGAGGACGCGGCGAGTCTTCTCTTCGGCAGTGTGGCCGTCACATCAGGCCGCTGGTACTTTGAGGTGGTGCTGCCAACGGAGCCAACTTTTAGCGTCGGCTGGTACGCGCGCAAGTCGCTCGAGGAGCAAGGTGGTGGGAGTAGAGGAGGCGCCGGTTTGGCGGAGCTCATCGGCGTCGGCGCCGGTGGGGCAGCGAATAACAGGGATGCGGCTAGCGTCTCCCCGACCTCGCCGACCCGCGCGCAGCTCGGGAGCGACGGGGCCTCGTGGGTTTTCGATGCTGGTCGCATGATCGCACGGCACAACAAGCACCAGATCAGCCTTAGCCGTCGCGCATGGAAGTGCGGCGACGTAGTAGGGTGCCTACTCGACTGTGAAGCCGGCACGGTGAGCTTCAGCGTCAATGGTAAGTTCCTGAAGGCGGCGCACGGCAATGGCGCCACCGGAGGTGACGGGCGAGGCGGTGGCAATGCCGCTGTACTGGGCGGCACGCGCGGCAACTCGGAGTCCTTCGAGGCTACGGCCACGACATCTTCTGCGGTACCGTGGTTTGCCGACTCCGCATCCGCGTTTCCAACGCAGGATGTAGCAGCGACAGCGCTCTTCAGCGACGTGTGCATGAGCGAGACGCATGGGCTGGTGCCGGTCATTCTTCTGGAGCCCAAGTCATCACTCATGTGTCTGTGGAACGAAGAGGAGCTTCTCTTCCCACCAATGGAGAGCGGCGCCTTCCGGGCGCTTGGAGGTGCCGGCACGGTACACGAGGCGTTAATGGAGATGATCGTCGTAACGGATCCTGGGACGACCGACCACTTTCCCATGCAGCCACCCCACGGCAGAGTGGACGTCGGCAGGAACCCGAACAAGGGGAAGACGCTATCCAAGCCGTTGGATGCTGTGGCACTGCAGAAGTTGCTCTACTACGCGAGTAAGGTGCAGGAGCTGCACCCTAACAGCCTGCGTAGCTACACGATGCCATCCCTGTACGGTGTGCATGACACAGCAGAGAGCCATGACCGCCAAAATGCATCTGTCTCACGTCCTCGTGACATCGATGCCAATGCCATCACGCCGAGACGCGCCGTCTCACAGAAACCCCAGCAGTGCGACCTCTGCACTGTCAGCGGCCTCGACGCAGCCACGCTGCAACCGCACCTGATGGGCCTCCTTCTCTTTGGGCACCTCGTCACCCTCCTCTACCCGTTCGCCCACGCTGCGGCGCTCCCAGTGTCGGTCGAAAACGCGCCGCTGGGCAGCAGTTGGGTCTTCAGCGAGCTGCAGGAAACGCTGCGCGCGTGCCAGCGATACGCCCCGCCGTGGGCACCACTGCGAGTCCTGCAGTGGTCGCTGGAAAGCTCGAACAGCGGAGGCGATGCGGTGCGACTCAGCGTGAACCGACGCAAGGCACTCACAGTGGTGCGGGACTGCACCGCCTCCGCTGCGCGCCGGCTTCGTGATAGCCTTTTCGGCCAAGTATACCAGCTACTCGCCAGTAAGCCCCCTGCATTCTTCATAACAAGCAAGAAGCTGTGGACCGTCTCCTTCTACGGCGAAGGCGCCGACGACGTTGGCGGCCCATACCGTGAGTGCCTCACGCAAATGTGTGCAGAGCTGATGAGTACCTCCCTGGACCTCTTCTTGCCTAGCGCCAACATGACCAGCGAGCTTGGGGAGGTGCGCGACAGCTACGTTGTCAACCCGCTCTGTGCGCCACCTCTGGAGCCGCACATGTACCGCTTTCTAGGACGGTTGATGGGCGGCTGCCTGCGTGGCGGAGAGCCACTATCGCTCTACCTGCCCAGCGCGCTCTGGAAATACCTAGTGGGGGAGGCCGCGGACGATGCAGACATAGCCCGCGTCGACGTGGCCACACTGAACGCACTCGACTACGCAGAGCAGCTGGCTGGTTTTCTGCCGCTGAGGGAGACTTTCGGAGGCAGCGGCGACGGCGACGACACCTTGCGCAACGAGGAGCTTGCCGAGCTCTACCCTCGCGGTTTTTCGCTTCTGAATGACGCTGGCGTAGTGGAGGAGCTCGTGCCTAACGGGGCGCAGATCCTAGTGACAGTCGCCAGCGTCGGCCTCTACACGCGTCTTGTGCGGAAGCATAAGCTGTACTGCACGGCGGCGGCGCAGCGTCGCGCGCTGCAGCAGGGCTTCCACGAGGTGGTGCCACTCTGCAGTGTGTCAGGGCTTAAGTGGTACGAGCTAGAGGAACTCGTATGCGGGCAGTGTGACTACGACCCAGATGCGCTGTTGGACGCGGCCCGGTACGAGGGACTGTCCCCTACGGACACTCGCGTTAGGTTTCTCCGTTGCGCCCTCCATGGCTTTACGCGGCACCAGCGCGCCCTCTTCATGCGCTTCGTCAGCGGGCGAGAACGCCTGCCACCCGGGATGCATCTGAAGATCATGCCAGACGACACGCCACGTGTGGCGCCCATCCCGCCTTTGACGCCAGAGCGAGCAGCGCCGTCGGTGCAGTCCGCTTCGCCAAACCGTCCGCAGCGCGTCGCCACCTCCATGTCGAACGGAGCGACGACGGCAATGATGACACCGCAGCCGCCGCCGAGCAGCGAGCAGCGGTGCAGCACCTCTTTTGTGCGCCACAATACGCTTGCGCAGAGCCGCACCAGTAGCAATGTTGGAAGTACCACAGTACCGCCGTCGCCACCGCAGCTCGGCTTCACGCCTCCTCCAGCCCAGCCGGTGTCGCGCGTGATGCCACCGCCTGCCCTGCAGCCAGGTCAACTACTGCCGCTCAGTGGAAGCAGCAATGGCGCAGAGTCACACACGCCGGCTTCACCGCACTCGTCGCATGGCACACAAGAGGGATATCAACAGCTGGAGTCGAAGAGCGGCGACAGGCCAGTTGAGGGTGGTGTTGACCCTTCCCTCTGCGACGACACGCGCCTGCCGCAGGCTTCGACTTGCTTCTACTGGCTGCGTCTGCCGTGCTACAGTTCCGCGTCGGTCATGGCGCAGAAGTTGCTGTTTGCGATTGAGCAGTGTGTGGACATCGATGCGGATTTCCGCGTACACGATACAGACGTGGCCCAGCAAGAGGTCGGCCCGAGCCTGGTCCGCGTCAGCAGCGACGAGGACGACCTCTTCGAGGACTTCTCCCACCTCCGATGAGTCACACTGATTTAGATCAGCTGCCGTGTGTGTGTGGGGGGGATGAGAAATGGGTTATCGGATGTATTCCTCTCGATGTATGAAGCAGCGGTAAAGGGTACCACTCTGGCTCTCATGTCCCTCCCCCTCCCCCCGAGTTTCCCCCTCGTGCCGTGCACGTTGTGTCTTATGTACAATTGACTTCTTTGTTTGACTCCCGCATCGTCTCTCGTCTTGATGTGCGCGTATGCGCGAGAAGAGAGAAGGGCAGGGGAGGGAGGGAGGGAGAGAGCGAAAGAGGGACGCCGATCGCTTCATGTGTCCTCATCACCCTTCTTCTGTGGGCCAAAGGCGTTTTCCCTGACTGGCTCTCTCTCTCTCCATCAATCCATCTTACCACCGCAATTGCCTTGGAGTCCCCGTGTGGTGTACTTTTTATCCATTGGCACCCCCCCCCCTTCCCCTTGCTCCTGTCCCCGGTCTGTATCCCCCTCCCCCCAAGGGGGGTGCGGCCAACTTCTCTGCGGCGCGCACTACACCCAAGAAGCAATAGCAACCTCCGCCATAGACACACGATACACGCATACATGCGTGCCCGTGAACCCACCTCGATGGAACGCAATGGCAGGCGTTGGCATCCTTCCTCAGGATGCAGGCGTGCGTTTCGGCGTGTACGTGTGTGCTGGCATCTCGGCGACATCTCTCGCCCCCCCCCCCCACCTCTGCCCGCTCTCCTTTCCTCCGCGCTTCACGTTTGCTCTATTTCGCCCCGCCCTCTTTCTTCAGCTACCACGAATTCTCGTATTGCTTGTGTCTCGTCTAAGCTGTGTTCGCATCAGGATGGCCCACCTACATAACGCAAACCCCGGCTACAATCAACCGCCCGCGCAATACACCCAGCCTCCTGCGGCGGCGGGGGTCTACAGTCAGCCGCCCGTGACGACGCCGCTGCCTTACAACGCTCAATACGCCTATGGCGGCGTGCAACCCCCGAGCTCGACTTCTACCGGTGTGTACGCCCCTGTATCTGACCAGATGAACAACAACCCAGAGCTAATGGGATGGTTCCGCGCGGCCGACACAGATGGTAGCGGTACTATCAGCGTGCCGGAGCTGAGCACAGCACTGTCGTCTGCCGGTGTGCCGTTCAGCCTCGCCACAACGGAAAAGCTGTTGCACATGTACGACAAAGATGGAAGCGGCACGATCAGCTTTAACGAGTTCAGGGAACTCCATCAGTTCATTATGAGCATGAAGAACGGCTTCCGCCAGCGCGACTCTAGCGGTGATGGTCGGCTCGACGGCAACGAGGTGCGCGCCGCCCTCACGGCGAGCGGTTATCGTATCTCGGAGCCGACGTTCCAAGCCTTGATGCGCAAGTTTGACCGTCATCGCCGCGGCAGCCTTGGCTTTGATGACTATGTGGAGCTCTCCATCTTTATTTCGAAGGTGCGAAATGTCTTCGCCTTTTACGACCGCGAGCGCAGGGGGCAGGTCACATTCACCTTTGACTCCTTCGTCGGGGGAAGTGTCTCCATCCTGTAGGCTAGTGGAGCCAGTCAGAGTGAGAGTCGGTGAATTGGGGAAGAGAGGGGGGTGCGGGAGAAGGAAGGAAGCAGCGGTAAGCAAAGGGGATTCCTTCTCTGCCTTTCTGTCTCTCTCCTGTGAGCCACTCGGATGCATCGCCACAGCGTCAGCGTGCGTGTGCGTGTGTAGCACGTTAGTTGGCTCGTTATGATTGACGCTCTCCTTTGGCGCTTCACTTTACTATTCTGGTGCGACATCTACTCCACACCTCTTTTCTTTCTTTTTCCGATTCTGTGTGATGCGCGGCCAATTCTGGTCACCTCCCCTCGCTTGTTTCCGCCCCTCCCCCCTCACTGCCTCGCATCCTCTGTACATCCCTCCCTCTCTCTTTGCGTTGCTCTCGCTACAGCTTCGCTTTCCGTCTCAGTCTCGCTTCATGCTCACTCCGGGAACGCACAATCCTTGTTCCTCCCCCACCCCCCCCCCCTTGCCCACCGAAGAACGGGAATTATTTCACCTGTATTGGAGGAAGTATGCTCTGCTCATGTGTCGCTCCCCTCCCTCCCTGTCCTCTAGCACCACCCACCCCCTTCCACGACCATCTCAGCCTTTCCCCCTTCTCTGTGCGTGTGTGAGTATGAGTAAGGTAATGTGGTGATGTGGAAGAGGGCCCGTGTTAGTCTCCTTCGTGTGACTCTGCGTGGGTGGAGGAAGAGGAAGGGGACAGAGAGGGAGAAGGGGGGTTTGTCTCTTGAGGAAATTGTGGCTTCTCTCGACAACCCTCTCTTCCTCCCCGTCATACTCCCTCTCTCTCTTCCTCGAGCACTTCCCCCTCCTCCTCTCTCTCGCCCTTCACCAGTTTCTTCAGTCGCTGCGTTATCGAGCTCGGTAGAGCAAAACAAAGACAAACGGAAGGGAGGGGCAAAACGGCCACATTACCTCCAACATGGCGCATAAGCGGGTGTGCTCTCGAATTGTGTGGCGCGCGCCCCTCCAACGTGGTGCTGTTGTGGGGGGAGGGGGGGGCACCTCTTCTCAAGTGCCACACGCATCTCTCTCTCTCTGTCTGTCTGCTAGTCGATGCCCTCACCATGCGCTGGCACATCCATACTCGTACATATCAATCTGAGTAACTTACCGCTCTTTCACTGTTGCCATCACCCCTCCTCTTACCCCTTTCCTCTCCACTCCTCTTCTTATCTGCCTCACCCCCTATTCATCGACCCAGCCCCCCCACCACCACCAACCCTCCTCTCAATAGCGCCGGCGTGCGCAAGTGAACTTCCCTTTGGGGGTCGCTTCTTACTACTGAAAGTCATTGATGCCGCCCCCGAATCACCTCGACGCCCCTCTCCGCGTATAAAGTCAAGGCAAGAGCAGTGGGGATACGCACGCACTAGCCACGCACATGCATAGTCACAGACACATCTCGGGCCTTACCTGCAGAGTCATACGCATACAAGCATCCCGCGTCCACAGATACCCCTCGTACCGTGGCTTCACACCGTTGGGTCCTCTACTCACGCATCTACTCCGTAAGACGCACACAGAGAGAGAGAGAGAGAGAAGCGGGCGGAAGGCGAACAAAGAAAAAGCGCGCATAGGCTCATCAGTAGTGGTGTGCCACACGCGCAGACACGCGAGGATGACGTCATCATTGTCGCCCTCAACGCTGCGCCTGTCGCACACTGCCGCCACCGTGGTAACCGAGGCGGCGGATGTCAGCCTGGACGAGTATTTTGAGGCCTGTCAGGCTTCATCGTCGTCCGGCTCCTCATCGCCCCGCTCGTCCTCGCCGCCCACGTCCAAGTCGGTGAGTTGCCCCTTTAAGGCATCACCATACGGCGCTGCAGTCAGTGAGAGAAACACCGCTACTGTCAAAAGCCACCACCACTCTTACGGCCTGCGAAGCGACGATCCGGCCGCTGCGGTTGCCGCAGGCCTCCCCACCCCTCTGCAAGGCAACGTAACGCGGCCGCTGATGCTGCGTCCTCGGCCCCTACACAGCCCTTTGTTCCCTGACACGCTCATCTCAATCCCCTCCACAGTAGACGAGGGGGGTGTACTACCGCAAGGCGCCTCGCCGTCTCACACGTCTACGCATTCTCCTCACCCTTCCTGGAAGCCGGAGCCTGTCGCACAGCCGCGCGGAAGCACCGCAACACTTTCGCGTAAAGGCGCTGTCGTGCGAGGAGTGGCCGGTCACGTACTTGCGAAGCGACTGAAAAACACGACATTGCCGTGTGCTCCTCCGTCTTACTCATTCTCTTCTCTCTCTTCGGCGGTCAATCACTCTGGTGCTGTAGCTCCGGAGTGGGTCAGCTCTGCATTCATGTTCCAGCTGCCGCCGCCTACAGACACCGCCGCTGCTGCCCAAGGGAAGAAGCGCTTGTCGACAACCATCATGACGCGGGGCGGGCCCGGCGGTCGTCCCTCCTCATCGTCACCACGCACGGCTCATCGCGCGGTCGCCGCTGCGCAGGAGGACTGTCTCGCTCGCCAGCGAGCGGTGCTCTTCGACGTGCTTTGTGCCCTACGCCAGCACCCCACGGCAAGTTGCGAGATGTGCGCAGACAAGGGTAGCTCACGTGACGGCGAACATGCTGGCCCCTCCCCCGCTTCTTATAGAGGTCAGTGGAGGATGCGGGAAGCTGTGCTGACTGAGGCAGCTGCCAAGGCGTGGTCGCCCACGTTCTTGGGGGTGCTGGGGCAGCTTCTGGAGGTGGCTAATGTCGTGGCAGCGGTCGACAACCATGTACGTGAGTGTGAGCCGGTACTCGGTCACCACGCCGCAGGGGACCTTGCTGAAGCGCACGGCATCTTCACTTCTAATGTCACAGCGGAGTGCAAAGGTATACAGGACGCATCGGTGGCGTTGGAGATAGCCGCAGTGCGGTCTCTAAAGCGGCTGTGCTCGGTCCTGCGGCAGCTGAGCACCGACTTTTGCCGATGGGTGCTGCAGGTGCAGGAGTACTTGCTAGTGGTGTGTGAAGGTGCTATAGCGGTGTCGCATCTTAACGGACCGCAGCCGTCTCCTCTTCTCGCGGGGAGTGTACGGCCCGGCCTTTACAAGAGGGATGAAGAGACGCCCCACGCAGGGGGTGGGAGGCAGTACCCCCTCGGCACTGGTTCGTACACCGCTGCATCTTCCGGTGTGCCGCTTACAGTACTGCCCGTGTCGTGCTCACTGGCCGACCTCGTGACGGCCGTTCGTGAGAACATTGCGCCGCTGCAGCGCTGCCACGTGCTGGTAGTGAAAAGCGGCTGCTTTGAAGGGCTTGCGAGCTTCAACAGACCAAGTGACACGTCGAGGCCTGCGTCGACCACAAGAGGGGCCGAAGCTCATCCCGCTGGAGGACAGGCGCCGCCGCGGTCGTCTTCGTGCGCCTTGTTGGCCGCTCGCCTCCTTGACACACTCATCATTCAGGCCAGCGCCTTCCAGGACACGTCGACGATGGACCTCTACCGCCTCTACGTCATGATGCTGCTCTACACCTCGTGGCCGTACGTGCTGCTCTGCACAGCAGCCATTTTTGGCTTTGTCCGCGGCATCGATCCGCCAGTGTGGCGACGACAGCTACCACGGCTGTTTCGCTCTTCCTTCTCCCACGTGCGCATCGGCGACGCCAGCCGCCGCTGCCCGACAGACATTCTCTCCCTGCTGCTGAACTGCGTCGGGTACTATAACGCCGACGACGTCGCCGCCTCCGTCGGCGCGGGAGAGAACGGAACGGGTGTGGCACAGCCCGCAAGAGAACCGTTGCCATTGAGCGCTGGTCGAAGCCGTGACCCTGTTGTTACGTCGTGGGTGTCGGCTCCTCGCCAAGCGGGCGCCGGTAGAAGGAGTCGTTGCGTGGGGGAAGCCTCCGGGCAGCACGTTGCAAGAGTCGCCCTTGCGTCGGCCCGCACGTTTGTGCTGCGTAGTCTCGCCAGCTTCACGCGTCGGCACAGGCAAGTCGCTCTCTCGCGAACCCCAATGCCTTCACGACGCATCTCAGCTGCACTGACCAGTGTGAAGGGCCACACAGCGACGACGGCAACAGCCATGTCGGCAACCTCGAGCACTCCAGCTGGAACGACGTCATGTCAGCTTTGGCACACGAAGAGTGTTAAGGAAATTCTGCACTACATAATGTACGAAGCCGGCGACCGTCAAGGCGACAACCCTGGCGACGGTGACCAAGCGGGAAGTGGCGCCGTCTCTGCTATCGTGGCTTACGCTCAACAGAATCAGGACGTCCACCGCCGCGTCGTGCAAGTTGCAGCACCAAGCACGGCCGTGGCGGCAGTCAACGCAACGGGGAGCAGCAACGCTAGCGGCAGCACCGGTGCATTGCACTACGCGTACTTTCCCACAACAATTCCACTCGGATTCGTCACCATGCTGGCGGAGGGCTTGACAGGGCAACAGCAGTGGCAGCAACGCCGTGGTGACGGTGGTGTGTCGAACTTCACCGAGGAGCAGGGATGTCTGGCTTCATCATCACCCGCATTTTATCCGGGGCAGCGCAGGGTAGCTGGCGGAGGCGTGGGGTGTGGGAGGCCCCACTCACGCATACGATCCGGCGACACGAATGCTACAGCCACTTTTGAGGACAACGATGATGATGACGGCGGTGACAGCGGCGATGAGGGTAGCGGGGTGCTGCGTCGGCGCGGCATATCGCTCTGGACACTCTCTATTAGTGAGTTGGCCACCATCCCAGACGTGCGCTTCACGAACATCCTCGCTGAGGAGGAGGCGAAATTCCTGGATGCGGTCGATGACGGTGGCACAAAATTTAGCCAGCGAAGCCTGGCGCAGCGGAAGCGACGCTCCCATCAGCTGTGGATCAACGTCACCATCCCGTGTGCACGCTGGGTCACGACGGCGCTGCTCATCCCCATTGGTGTGGCGGTGCAGCGGCTGCAGGAGCGCCGTTTGCAAGCACTGTTCACACGCTCACTGCATACGGCTGTTGGTGGAGGTGACAGAGGAGGCGGCTGTTTTTATCCACGTTCTCTGCATGAACCAGCGCACGAGGCACAACAACAGCAGCAACAACCAGTGGATACGACGACTCCAGCAGAACGGCTACCCCTTGGACCCCTTGCGGCATTCAATGGACTTGCCAGAAATGGGCTCGTGGGCCGCAGCAACACCGCTGCGTGCTCCTTTATTCATGCGACGAAGCTACTCGTTGACGTCGCCCTCTGCCGCGACCAGGAGAGGCTCGTTCACGGATTCCTGGAGCAACTGCACCAAGTGCCGCGATGGTGGGTACGTCAGGGCGAGGATGGCGGGGTGGGGGCGTACGGCCGGCTCGGCACCGCCGCTCCGGTTATTTCTGCCGTCTTCGCCGACGCGCTGCGCGGGAAGCGCTTCAGCGAGCTGGTACGGCTCTCTGTGCTCCCCGCGAGGGTCGGCGGTGGTGCGGCAGCACCGAGCATGACGACTGCCGATACTCCCACTGCTTCGGGGCTGCAGGGTAGGCAAGGGGAGGAAGGGCACAGCAGCCCTTCCGTTGTAGAGGATATGCTTGACGTGTTCGCGTCCTTCCAGTTGAGCTTTGCCTTCCCCGACGCCTTCGAGTGCATGTTGCAGCCGCGAGACTTGAGCATGTACGTGGAGCCCTTGACGGGCACGACAGAGCGCAGCTACCAGACATACTTTTGGCAGCGCCGCCGGCGCCTCTACGTGGAGGAAGGCGGTGCAGGGGAAAGGCGCGCATCACCGGTGCCTTCAGTGGTCGCGGGCTCGACTGGTATTGCGCTCGCCGATGTGTGGAGTTACGCTTTTGGCTACCAATGCGCCCTCTACTACGCCCACATCACACTGCAGGCACACCAGAAGCAGCTGCACGAACGCGACACGCAGGACGCACAGATAGCCCAATCAATGGGCCCGCCAGGACAGAGTGCGATGCAGCACCTGCAGTGTGTATCGCGAGGCATGGGAAGTGCCTACTATACGCTCAACTTCGCTGTGGGCCAGCTGCTCTCCTTCACCCAGAATGTCTCGATGCGGGTCGTGTATGACTTGGAGCGCCTGCTCGCCAAGGCCATGAGCTCGTCGCCGGTGCTGCTCTCCTGCATGGAGCTGTGCTACCAGCTGGATGCGCTTCTACTGGAGCTATACGTTGTGTCGTTCCCGGCTCGCCCGCCGGTTGCGCTGAACGTGCGGGAGCGAGGCATGCAATCCCCTGCCGCCGAGGCCGTACGTGCGGCGGTGCAGCGGACACTCGAAGTGGCGCTCGATCCCTCGCGCCTTCCTGCGTCGCACATCCGCAATTGCACTCGCAACGCCGTCGAGGCCCTCGTCGCGACGGTGTCTGCCGCGGCGGAGCATCACCCGTCCGCCCTCGCCACACATCTGCAGCCGCTGGTCGTGCGGCTGACTTTCAATCGGTACTACGGCACCGATGAGGAGACACTGTCATTTCACTTTCGGTGACGCATGTGCGCCGGTAACGTTTCAGTCATGCAGACGTGCGTCATGCCTCCTGTCCATCCAAGTGAGGTACACAAGAGATGCCAAAACTGTAACGGTAGAAGGCGATGGTCGTGGTCGTGCGTACACAGGGGAGTGGGGAGGCGGTGCACGGGATGGCGGCATGAGAACAAGCGACGGGTCGAGCGTGTGGAACTTTCTTTTCTGCTTGTGTCGCCCACGACATCCCCCCCGAAGCTGCGCCTCTCCCCCCTCCCCTCCTTCCCTCCTTGTTGCCACCGCCACCGTCTCTTTCGGTCGCCATCGCTGCGGTGTAGATGACGTCGCTTCAGCTCCGCTCATTTCCTTCTATTTTGTTGCTCCGCCTCCACTCCATCACGCCCACCTCCCCAACGGCGACCAACGAGACGTCTGAGGCGGCACCGCCATGACCACAAGCCGCCTATTCAGCTCATATACACGCATGTACACGTTTCCACTCCCAAACACACCAGCCTAGGCTCATGTCCATCCCCCACCTCACGGCGGAGGAGATGGCCTATTACGCCTCGCTCAGCCTCGCGGACCCCGATGAAGCGGAGCTGGCAGCATTTTTAGCGGGCACCCAGCAGGAGCACGTGGGCCACCCCAGAGAGACCGGGGCCGCTTCATCAAGCACTGCGCCATCCGCCGGTAAGAACGGAAGTACACTTATCATGTCACGCTGCGCGCCGACATGTGAGCGCTTCGACAGCAGTGACGTCGAGGGCCTTCCACCTCGATGTGCTGTGGTGCCCGTCAATCGATGGCAATCCTCCACCTTCGCGTCCACAACGCTGGCAAGGTGGCTGTCGTCTGCAGGGCTCTTCCCTGAGCCGAAGCCAGCTACTCTGGACAACAGTACTCGCTACGGTATCACACAGGTGCTAGAGAAAGACAACCTGGTGGGCGGCGTAGCAGGCATTGCCGATGCCGCACTGCAGACCCGATACGTTGATCTTCCAGCTAGGCAGCTCACCTCCGTTGCCTCCATCCAGTGTTTCTTGAACGCCACGCATGTGTATCTTCAGCACAACGCACTGACTAACCTGGAAGGCGTTGAGCTGCTCTCTCAACTCCGGGTGTTGGTGGTGCACCATAACCAACTCACCTCGCTCGCTCCACTGCAGCAGCTGGACAACCTCTTCTACCTCGACGTGAGCCACAACAACCTGAGTTCCTCGATGGACGTACTGCTGCGCAACGAGCTCCCTTGCCTGTGCCTTAAAAGTCTGAACCTCTCCAACAACCCATGTTGGTACCGGTGCGGTGGGAGAGCGAGTGATGTCGATGGGGAAAAGCAGCCCCGCACGTACGTGCAGCAGATGTGCGCCGCCTGCCCACTGCTCGAGCGGCTCGACGACGTAGACATTGACGACGGCGAGGAGGTGGTGCAGCACAGTGACAGCAGCACTGAAAGCGATGTGAGTGACGCGCTTGTGCGGCGGTCCACCGGCGCTCCGCCGTCTCGACCCAGATCTATCGCCATTAGGCGTGTCCACGACGCCGTGGAAGCTGCTCGTGCAGCCAGCCTTCGAGCAAGTGTGCCGCACATGCACCCTTGCCATAGCCCCGCATCGTCTGACTCCCTCTCTAGCAGCGGTGGCGCAGAGCTCTCTATTCGATCACAGAGCGCTGGGAAGGCGAGCAAAGCCGCTTTGCTGGAGGAGGAGCAGGCCCGTTTGGTACATCAGCTGATGCTGCGGCGCGCCGCTGATGCCGCACCGGAAAGCCTGAAGGTGGTTGACACGCTTTCCACGTCGCCCCCTCACTTCAACCGCAGCACCGCCGGTAATGAGCACTCACAGCCAGGAGCTGCAACGACGGAAGCACCAGCAGAGCTGAAGGTAACGCCGCCCGCCTACAGCACGGCTGATGTGTCTGAGTTTTACGGTGCGCGAAGCGACACCCTTCAGCTCTACCGTAACCTGCAGTTCACTCAGGAAGTGAGTCAGGCACGGCTGCTGCGCGACTTGGCAGCGCACTGGGACGATGTGTCCCGGGTGCTTCAGACGGCGCAGGCGTTGCAGCAAGACCGACGGCGCCGGTTACAGCAGAGGCTGCAGGCGCACACCCCAGCGTACACCGAGTCGTTGACTTTGCTTGAGAAGGAGTCCCACGCAAAAGACCTCGACCGCTATCGCAACAGTGGTGTGCATAGAAAAGGTACACCGACCAGCATTCATGTCGTGACAGGTGCCCCTGTATCACCACCGGCAGCCGCCGGGGCGAACGTCAGCCCTGCTGTTGATGGCAAATAGGCACCGTCGACCTCCTTCACATTCACCCACCCACTGGGGAAGACCGAAGGGAACTCTAAGAAGTGTTCGAGTGCGTCAGAGCACGTGCCGAAGCCGCCTCCGCGTCGCTAAGTGTCTGCTGTGGGCTACACGCCTTTCTCTGTCCTCTTCTTTGGCTGCGGATGCGCGTGTGGTGGACGGAGGCAAAGTGTGGGTGAGGTATCGCTCCCTGCTTCTTCGAGCGGCGGCGGCGGCGGGCTCACCCGAAAAGGCGCATTTGATGTACAGCTCACACCTCCCTCCTCCTCTCCTTTGCGCTCTCCTTACCTGATTTGATTGCAAACCAATGTCCCCTGAGGGTCTCCCTCCCGTCCCATCACTCCCCCGAGCTCTCTCTTTCTCTCGTATTCTCTCTCCCTTGATCAAGGCATTCTTACTGTGCGGGTATCGTCTCCACTTTCACCTTTGCCTTACTGACCCGACCCTCAGTTGTGCATAGAACCAAACGACAAGGGGAGGGGTGGTGGTGGAGAAGCAACAGAAGAGCGTGTTGTATTCGATACGTGTATGCGTGCCTATGCTCAGGAGTGGTGTACATTGTCGTGTCCTCTCGGGTGCGCTAGGGGGGAGAGTGTGGTGTCGATGCTTACCTCTCTCTCTCCTCCACCACCCTAATCCTTTCCCCTCCTTCCATCTCCCACACAAGCCATCGACACGCAGCACGTTCAAGTTCTGCCCAAAGGCCTGAAGGTGAGTTGTGTCGCAGCTTTCTGTTTCGCCCACCTCCCACCCTTCCTTCCTTCCTTCCTTCCATCTCTCCTCCCTTTCTATCGGTGATTCATGCATCCCCCTAGCCGTCTTCACCCATACGTGCAGGGGGAGTTTGGGTAGCACTCTCACGCAACCCCCCCCTCCTCCCACAGAGCCTTTTTGTTTTCGCTACTACGCGTGTCTCCGCTCCCTGCCCGTGTGTGCGTCTGTGTGCGCGCGGTGTTGTTGGTGGGGAGCATTGACGAAGGATGCGGACAACGAAGCGACGACAATCCACCGATACACGTAAGCGACTGCCGTATCCGCAGGAGCCGCAAGCAAAGTAAACAAACAACACAAGGACTACAGGTCACATGTCCTCTGCTCTTATCGCCAATATCCTCGCGAAGGTAGAGGTTGAGGTGCGCCAGCGTCTGCGCAGCACGGCTGCCTCGACGACGCCGGGTCCCTCCCCTGCCGCTGCCCCGCTCACCTCGCTCTCGCTCCTCACTTCAGAGGACTGGAGTGCTGTGCGGTGCTCGCTTAGAGCAGACTCAACTCTCCCACCCTCCGCTGCCGGCGCAACGAATAAGGTGGAAGGTACATCGGCAAGCCTCCAGCCGGTAGTCGCCAGTGAGCTGCTGCGGTACGTACAGATGCGGTGCGCAGAGCTGCCCATGCGTCTTCAGATTGAGGCACTACAGGCACGCCGCTACGAGCACCTCCTGCGCCAACACACGCGCGAGCTCGTCACCCTCAGCGAGTACATGGCACTGGTCAGTCGCACCCCACCCACGCTGGCGGCGGTGCCGCGAGGCGTTTCAGAGCCCACACCGAATGTGGCGCAGCTGCCGGTAGACGTGCGTGCACTGCTGGCAGAGGAGGAGATGGGGCCACGCCTCGAGCGATGCAGGGTTCGCATCCGCGAGCTAGAGACGATGGCACGGCAGGACGCAGAAGCCAAGGTGCGATGCTGTCAACGAATGGTGCTCCTCAGCGAGTTTGTCCGTGCGTTGGTGCGGCACGTTACGGCAGACGTGCTCACGTGCAAAGGGGCACCGAAGTGCGATGGCGCAGCCGTGACGAAGCGGCCTCGTACTGAGCAGTCCGCATGATAGCCCTTTTCTTTTGTGAAACCCTCCGTGCCGCGCCTTTTTCCTTGGCTTCACCGCTGTGTCGCCGCTCCTCCGTCACTGCGTGTCCAAGGCGTATCTATCAGAGAGAAAGGGAAGCGGGTTTTGTGTGCGCAATGCGGAGAGGCGCTCGCCGCTGCTCTCTCCGGATGGAGGTGGTGTGTTGCCGACAGGGGCAGCTCTCTTATGATCGAGTCACAAACGCGCACCATCGCCGGCGCCACGACGCCCTCTCCTCACGGCCATCCCACGGGAACATGCAGGCGCACAATAGACATACTGGCCCGTGTGTGTGTCTTTTTTTTTCAAGAGCCAAGTGGTGTCCGCACCGAAGAGCCGCCGCATCATCAGAGAAAACGACAGGGAGAGACGAGGTAGCGAGACATAGCCGCTTTATATGGGGATTTCCCAACTAAGGCCTTGACTTCGTCCAAAGATGCACAGGTCTGCACCCTCGTGCCTGAATCACTTGTCCGTTGGATATGGCGATGCTTGCTAATCACGCAGCACGCATCCGAAGAAGAGACGAGGAGGTATGAGAAGAGCCCGCTAGACACATGGCTCGATCTGGCGGCAGGCGGTTCGTCCCGGCAGACCCGGGTTTTAGGCCGCAGTGCGGCAGACGCGTGGGTGAGCTGGGGTTCTGTGCGGGTCTTTGTTGGCATGTCTGAGGGTGGAGTAGACACAGTGGAAACATTTTCCATTCTTTTCCATACAACACATGAGTTCGACTCCACTCTACCCGAACTGCCACAGGGTCATCGCGTAGTGTGTGAAGCAGCCGTAGGTACGCGCATTACAGCAGCGCCATCTGGGTCACCTGAATACGGCCACTGCTTCCCATTCTACCCACCCCTGCTTCACAAGTCGCCACTTGGTGCACCTCCCGAGGCGTGGCTCAGGCTTCCCACAACAGTGGGGTGTCAGGGCTGGGTGAGATTTGCTTCGAGTCGCCTTACCGCTTTGCCATGTAATAGGGGTAGCATAAATGTGCTCTCTGTCGCTGCTCACTCCAGCGCAACGTCATTCAGGGCCCGACTGCTGGCATCTACAGCGGCACATTGCTCTGACCACTTCCCATCGTGGTCGCCTGACTCTGAGGTGCCGCGCACGGAGGTGGTCGGCATCCTCATGGGGGTGATCGAGTCGCACGGTAAAGAGGGAAAAAAAAAGCGACCTGAAAAGGACTGCAGTGTCTCCGCGTCACACGAAATAACAAAAAAAATGTTTTTTTTGTTTTGACATCCACAACGGGGAGGCTCGAGTACGACACCCGTCTCAGCGTGGGTGCCCAACAAGAGTGGAAGAAGCGGATGTAAAATGACGCGATCTTCACATCGCCACGCCTACCCGTGCATTGCGGTGAGCTGCAATGCCTCACCTCCATACATCCCTTTCCCACGGCGTCCTCCCTGTCTCCCTCTTTGTGTGGGACTTCTTTTCCTCTGCCCCGCCCCCACCGCTCTTGCAGAATCGTCAGCGTGCTGTCCTCTACCCCACTGCGTCTGCCCTTGTCCGACAGCCTAATCACCACCACTATCATTCCTGCACCTTCTCTTCTTCGCCCTCGTTCCTCCTTCCATTCCTCCTCGCTGCTTCTGTGGCTCGTTTATTGTTGTGGTTGTTCCGCATTAGCTGCTCTCGCTATCCCTTCATTGGACTCTGTGCCTGTGTGTGTGTGTGTGTGTATGCGTCAAGGAAAAGGCCTTTTCTGTTGCTTTGTCTTTTTTCCGTTTTGCGTTCTTCCGCTTGAGTCACAGTCGCGTGAGCAAAGTTCTACGTGCGCAGGCGCGTACATTGCTGGTGCTGCCCCCCCCCCCCACTCCCGCCTTCATATCACCTCACCCACACGCCCCCTTTTTCCACTTGGCTTTCACTTGCTGTGGCGGCCATTTGAGCTGCGCAGACGAAGAGCTCAAAAGACGTTGCCACTCTCCTCAACATCCCCGACCGCCTCCATTACTGCCCGCTAGCCGCTTTTTTGTCTGTGCCTTCTTCGTGTACGGAATATCTCGAAGAGAGGAGGAGAGGGGCGCCAAACCGCAGGCACGCGTGGGTCTCCTGCAAGCGCATATTGCGGAGCGCTTCATTACGCCCTTTCCACCTTCACAGACACCCGATAATTGCCTCTATAAAATAGTCTCTCTCCTTATAGACCCATTTATTTGGTCATACATCATCACGGCGCCATATTACTGACTTGAGCAACTCTCTCCCTCCCTCTCCGTGCCCTTTTCGCGCGCGCTGCCCCACCCACCAACTCCCTTTCGCTCACGCGCACACACGCAGACACCCCTAGCAGTCACCCCTTCCCCCCCCCCTCCCCTCACACATACGGTGTTAGGGAAGGACGGAGGGAGAAGGGCCAACCGCAGCAGACACGGCCCTCCCTTCCATCTTCAAATAAGAAAGGGAGCATCTCTCTGTATGAAGAGGAAGCCACTCATACAGCTTTCCCCTCTCCCTCTCCCTATACACATTCACTATATTTTCTTTGTTTTTCTTGTCGTTTGCTTAGCCACCTGTGCGCACGCACAGGCGTAAATAAATTTATTCTTTGTATATATACATCCCTCCCTCTGTATATACATACATATACATATATATATATATGTCTATGTGTATGTGTGTGTGTGTCACGCTGCTCGCTGCGCTCCTCAGCATCTTTCTCCCCCCTTTTTTCTCTTTGGTTTGGCTTCTATTCTGTGAACTGAGCTTCCCCCCTCTCTGCCACTCTCTCTCTCTCTCCGTCCCCCCCTCCTCCTCCTCCTCCTCCCTCTCTCTGCATGCTCGTTTTGACTGGGTGTATTCGTTCCTTGTTTGGCGTTTACCGAAAAGTGCGTCTGTCTGTGTGCTATCACGTTGCCCTTTTCCGCCTCTACCTTCGCTGCCGCCTCCCTCCCTTCCTCCCTCTCTTCGCTCTCCTTGCATCGCAATCCTTTTCTTCGTCGTAAACTCGACTCCGGCGTTTGTTGTCGCTGTCGTTGTGCTGTACCCAACCCCTCGACCCCCGCTTCACCTCTCATTCTCTTTGCATCTGTTTCGCTGTCGACTTCTCTCTCTCTCTTTTCTTCTTCCACTAACAAACTAACAACGAGCTTTTCCTGTTCTGCTGTTTCCCTCTCTCGCTGTCATTTGTTGTGGCTATTGTTGTTCTTCCCTCCTCCTGCCCCCACTTCTTCTCCTGTACCTCTTCTGTTATAATGAGTTGCTGACTCGCTCTTGTTTTGTTTTTCGCTTTCCGTGTTACACCTCCCCCGCCCCGCGCCCCCCCCCCCCCTCTCCCCTGCCTCTCTGCCACCACCGCCACCCCTCCCCCTGTCTGCCGTTTCCATCGGAGGAGGAAAGGACAACGACAAGCAAAGGAAGACTGACGCTCGAGGAGGGTGACATACGCACGGATTCAGTGCTTGATGGGAAGGCCGTCTTCAAAGGAGCGCGTGTATTTCGAAGACTTAATTGTATATACGGTCCCTTTTTGCTGTGGTTGTGTTCCCTCCCTCTCCCTCTCTCTCTCTCCATCTCGTTAGTTGTCTGTCGCTGGGTCTCTATCGGTGCGCGTGTGTGTGTATGTGTGTCTAACGGTTCATCGCTCGCGGGAGATTATCGTTTGTGCTTTTCTTTCGTGGGTTGTCGTGCTGTTTTTTCTTCTCTTGTCTGATCCCTCCACAGAGAGTGCCCGCTCCCTCTCTCCTCCTTTAGTTTCTTCTCAGTGGCTGCCGAGTTTGTGGTGAACCGTCGAGGCTGGACAGCATTTGCTACCCCGCGGTTGCCGATAACCCCTGCCGCGGCAATGCAGCGTCAGTCGTCAACCAAGTCTGACTGCAGGAACGCTTCCGAAGCTTTGCTAGTGCAGGACCATGCGTATGAGATGAGGAACGGTGGACCTCCACCACCGCCTCTGTCGTCACCATCGTTGAGGCGAGCTGCACCTGCAGCCGTGGCGAACGGTGAAATGGGTAGTCGCGCACAACCGCGGCTGCCGCAAAAGCCATCAATGCACAGCAGCTCCCCGCTCTCGTCGCCTACAATAGTTGTGAAGCGTACCGTGAACGATGGCAGGTCGCCGGCGCTCTCAGCACTCGCCAACCATGGAGGCGCCAACGGCGGCGGCGAGGAACAGGGCAAGGAGGAGGACCAAAGCAGTTGTAACAGCGTGCCGGCACTGTGGACATCTCACGGCGGTGCGACAGGCGCAGTGGCTTTCACAGCGACAACCTGCGCCGCTCTCATCATTGCGGCTACGCCAAGCTTGTCTTCCTCAGCACCCTCCCCTGCTCCTCCACTCAGTCAGAGCCACATCAGCTCAATCTCATCTCCCCATAACGTTCGTAGCGCGTCTCAGGGCAGCGGCAGCTGTCAGGTCACCAGCATGTTTAAGAACCTCCTCGTCTACCCGCCGCAAGTGCTCTCTGCGGCTTCTCAGCACCCACCTTCTACAACGATGCTGACTGCCGCCCCCGAAGCGCTCGTGGCGCCGGTGCCACCAGCGCGACTAACGGTGACAGTCGAAAGTCCCGACCACACGGTGACGCCTCGGCTGTCGTCGACTGCTGTCCCCATTGTCGTCGCCGCAGCGTCGTTCATCAGCCCAGAATGCGCTACGCTGTCGAACCAACTTACCTGCTCCACAGTCGGCGAGTCGCGCCGGCGCAACAGCAGCAGTGCGCCAACTAGCGCCTTCCAGGTCGACGATGACAAGGCAGAGAACTCCGTCATGGAGGGCGGGGCCGGCGGTGCTGGTGAACGCTGGCCGGTTGACCCACATCACCGAACTGCGCCAGCTCGCAACACCCATGTCAGCGCGCGACTTGAGCAGCAGAACGCAGGCACTAACGCCAACGCCACCGTCGCCGACTCGGTAGATGGAGAGACTACGTGGTCCTTGCGGAACGTGGATCACGCTAGCGAAGGTAACGGCACTATCTATCACGCACATTTGGCAGCAAGCACGCGTTCCTCCTTGGCTCAACCGTCGTCGTACTCGCGCCCGGCTCGCAGCCCGGCATGCTCTCCGTCATCTGCAGCTGGGGCTGCCAGCGCTGCCCCCACCCCCATCAGCAACAGCGTCCCTGCCGCCCCGCAAAGCATCAGGAACTCCAGGAATGCGAGCAATTTGAACCTGGCCATCAACCATGTGCGCAAATCGCTATTTATTGGTCCACCACCCTCCCCTGTTCTATCTCCCGTAGCTACCAGTGTGGCCAGCGGCGGTGCGGGCGGGCCTACATCGCTCGCCAACCGCGGCGGCACGGCACTCAGCTGGCACGACTTGCAATCGTCGAGTCCGTCGCTGCGCTTTGGGACGCACGACCCGTACAACAGGGCTGCCATTGTGGCGACGCCGTTGAGGAGCGGTGTGCCGCGCACGACAAGCTTCACGAGTCACCACCCCCCCTCCGCGACGGCGATGGCACCGACCGGGTCGGTCATCACGCGCATGCAAATGTGGAGCGCCTCAGTGCGTGCTAATGGCTGCGCCGGCAGCGCCAGCGCTGAGGACAGTGGTGCCACGTTACCGTACTGCGCTGTCGCGAACTCGGACACGATGAGCATGAAGTCGAGCACGGCGGATGTGGCGCGAAGAGCTCATGACGGCATCATGATCTGGGCTGCCGGTGGCAATCCTTCTAAGGTGCCGTCGCCGCCCATAGGAGAGCACCCCCTCTACGACCCCCAGTGTGACTACCCATTCCAACCGCATGAAACAAAACGTCAGCAGGTGCAGCATGCCAGCAGCTATGAGCCATTGTACGAGCAGCAGCAGCCAGAGCACCACCAAGGGCCTGGGCAACAACTACCGCCGCACCAGCAGAACGGGCCACAGTGGGGAGAGCAGTACCAGCAACAGACCCATCCTCAAGTGGTGCAAGAGGCACCGGGACACTACCAGGCTTTCAAGGTGCTACCGCAGCACTACGAACAAGCATATCCGTCAGAGTGCCAGCACCCTCGTTCAGAGCAGCAGCAGCGGCAGCAGCAGCAGCACCAGCGCGAGGCATGCGATTATGCGTTACAGCATTCAAACCCTCCGCAGCGGCAAGAGCAGCGGTACCCATGCCCACAGGCCCCCGAGCCGCACGACCCGTACGCGTACCAGACATATCCCGAACTACCGCAGCATCCCCTGCATTCCGTGGAGCAGCAGCAGCAGTATCCAGCACAGCAGGCCTCAAACTCGTACGCATCAGAACTACATCAGCGGCCCCAACAGCAGCACCGCACACAGAGGCCGTACGGTGGGCGAGGCTGCAATGCAGGCTCGGTGCACCACAACTGGAATGAGCCACGGAAGCGCACGGCGCAGGATGTGCTGCCGGGGTTTTTCTCAGTGGATACAATACAGCTAGGTGATCAAACGCACCTTGCCTCAGACCGCAACGGGGTACTACACCAACACAACGAGCAGCAGCAGCAGCAGCAGCAGCGGCTTGGCAATGAAGCACCGCATGTCGCCGCGCTTCTCGCCAGTGGCAGTAGTCTGAACAATGCGCCTTGGCAATATCCAACGCACCATCAGAGCTGCGGGCCTGCTGCCGCTCCCGAGCTCGACAGCAGAAGAAGCTCGCCAGCACCGAGAACGCTACCCTACCCGTCAGTCGTTCGACAGCAACTGCAGCCGCAGTTGGACCGCTCCTTCAGCGCTCACTGTGACGCAACGCCAGCGCGCGGCGTGCAGGGGGACTACTACTACAGCTCTCGTGCAGGGGCAGAGTCCACCGCAGCGACGTCGGTCACGCCCCCTTACGGCAGTGACGACGACGAGGGAATGCGGATGCACGGTGGCGCTGTGTACGGTCTGCAGTCCTGGAACGCTGAGCGGCATGGAGGGAGCGCATCGGCCATGACGGTGGGCGGTATGATGGTCGCACAGCCGCCACACATGGCGGCCCCGGTGTCCTCACGCACACCGAACCCGCGGGCCTGCGACACCAGAAGTCACCGAGGAGGTAGCAGCGGCGGCGGCAGCACCAGCTTAAACAGTGGCACTGGAAGTGGCTGCAGTGTGCCTAGCAACAAATCAATCCTCTCAAACAACAACCTAGGTAGTGGTATGGCCAGCCTGAAGACGAATGAGAACGGTAGCAGCGGCAACGCCAACGGTGGAGGAAGTACGGGCGGCATGGTGCACGTCTGCAATGAGGACAACTCGGCCGACGTCTGCAGCGACTCTGGCGCACCAGCGCCAACGTTATCAGGCGCAGGGCCCAACGCGCCGATCAGCCGCTGCTACGGCGGCGGTGACATTAGAGTGAACGCAGCGACAGCAACGGCCATGTATGGCGGCCACACGCATTACCCCTCCAAGAACAATTGCGCGGTGGGAACCATCGACGTGTATGCCTCGCAGCCTGAGCGTCGGACGACAGACTCGGCAGCGGCCACGTCGCCCTCACCGGAGGGCGCGAATGGATCCGGCAGCACTAGCAGCGTACCCTTTACAACCCCACTTCCGCGCAGCGCTGGTGCGATGAACGGAGGTGCAGCGGCGAACCATCAATCGTCCCACGGCTCGGTAGGCAGCTTACAGGTGCCACTCAACATGCGGCCACACCAGCAGAGGCACCCCAACATGGGTAGCCGCGCTGCTACGCGTTGGCTGCCGAGGAACGGCAGCGAGGACTACTCGCCGCACATCGCCTCGCCAAACCGGCGTCGCTTTTCCACTCCATCAGTGAACCAGCCGAACCAATACGGCAACACGCACTGCTCGCAGAAGCAGCAGAAGTCCCAGGCGCTCTCACAGGAACAGCGGTAGCAGCGCCAAATCTCGAGCGAGGGTAGCCACAGCCACAGTAATTAGTATCGTTTACGCTCCACTGAACGCGACACGCGGCACCGGCGCGATGGGCGGCACGACTACACAGGGGGGGGCGAGCCTGTCGGGAGTGCCATAGCCACGCTGCAACGCCGGCAAGGCCGCTGCGTTGTCGCCGGACCCTTATGACGGTCGTCCCACAGAGCGAACAATGGGAGCCTGGGAAAATGCGAAGGTGAGAAAGGCAGACTCGGGAACCATGCTGCCGAACATGCAAACATCGAGCACCGATGCATAAGCAACACAGCAGCGGGGCGCTGACGTAGCAGAGTCTTCCCTTTACGCAGTTCTTAGCACGCAATTTTTGTGCGTGCGTGTGCATGCGGATTTCTTTTTCTCTTGTGTCGCTAACAGACAAACTCCGCTCACGCATACCCACTCTCCTACTTGTACCAACGGCGACCGTCTCTCTCTCTCTCTGACTGTTTGTCTGTCCCCCTTCCCTTTACCATCACCGCCTTGTCCCGGACAAAACGTCGGGGAAGTGAAAAAAAATGTAAAGAAAAAAATGCCCGTTTGCGCCCCTGCGTGCGTGACGATGTCGTATGTGGGTCTGTAGAGGAGCCTCGGTGCAGGCAGGCATGGGAGGCTGCGGTCGATCTTTGCTCCCTCTCACCTAGGACCCCTCTCCCTGTCGCGTTGTTGTATTGGCTTATTGGGTTTGTCCACATACATGTATGTGCCTACGCGTGACACACGCACACATACATATCCACTGTGTGCTGCCTTATTCTCTACTTGTAATTCTTTCTTATTGATGCTTTGGCTCTCTTTGGTGCACCTGAACTCGTCCGCGTCACTTTTTTTTGGGGGAGTTGTTTTTTGGCTGTTTTGGGGGGCTGTTTTGGGTTGTTTTCCCCCTCCCCCTCCCCCCACTGTTAATCTCTCGTCCTCCCTCCCCCTTCCCGATGTGCCACGTGTGCGACTCGGCATCTTCTGTGGTGTGGCGGCTGAGCATCATTGTGCTGCGCTTCCTCTGTTTGCCAGCGGCGTGTGTGTGCGTGTGTGCGTGTGTGGCCCTCACCTTTTGCGTGCACTCGCCTGTCCGTTTTTGTTTTTCTGCGCCCTCTAGCGCGCGCATCCCCCCTCCCTCCCTCCCTCCCCCTCCCCACACACACGCACTCTCTCTCTCTCTCTGAGGGTGCGGGGATGCGCTAACTCACCTCTCAGATTTCTACGCTCTCTTTGCCCCTCATGCCCCTCCTCCTCCTCCTCCTCCCCCCTCTCCTCTGTCCTTTATTCTCCATCTTTCTCGTCCTGCGCCCTCTCTCTCTCTTGCTTGTCGTTTAGCCTCGCTGTTGTTGTTTCTTGCGGTGTAGGTAGGTACCTCTCTCTTCTACTCCTCACGCATTCGTGGAGATGCACACCTGACGTGGTGGTGTGTTTCTATCAGCTCTCCCTCCCCTTCCCCCTCCCCCTCCTCGCGTAACTCCTGCTTGTTTCTTTTGTTTAGGCGTTCGGTCTGTGATGCGCCCCTGTTTCTTCTTGGTTCCCCTCTTTTTTTTCCTAGTCTCTTTTCGCAGGGAGACACAGAGCCCTCTTCCGTCGTCGCCTCGCTCGCTGTTGTTTTTCTAGAAGGCGTCGTTTCTTCATTACCCCCCCCCTCCCCCTCTCCGTTCTCTTTGACTCGTGCTCGCCAGCGGCGTCAGTCGTTAATTGGCGTGCGGCTGTTGATGCGGGGTCTTCATTCTTTGCTCCTCCTCTCCCTCCTTCCCTCCCTCGACATGTGTCTATCGAATGCGATTTCAGCCGCAGTGGGAGGGCTTACACTGCTGCTGCTGCTGCTGTGGGGGTGTGTGTGGGTGTGTGGGTGTCGCTTTGCTTGGTTGTGCCTCTCGCTTTTCCTCGTGTGTGCACGTGTGTGCTTGAACACGCGGGAGGAGGGGGGGGCTACTCTTCTCTCCGCCCTTTTTCCTCTTGTCTTTCGTCCTGTGTGTATACGGATTGCTCTCGTGTTGAGGTAGGCACGGACAGCGCATCTCTTTTGGAGTGTAGGTGGCGGTGGTGGTAGAGGAGGGGGGGGAGGTGGTCTTTGTGTGGAGAGGTTGCCTCTTAAGGTTGTCTCCTCGTCCGCCCTTCCTCCTTCATACTCAGAAACAGCGCACGAAAGAAATAAACAAAAAAGCGAAAAACAACGACCTCTCCATGGGCGGATCGCGTGAGATGTTTTGCTTCGTTCTTTCAGCTTCTGCACCCCCCCTCTCTCTGTGCGTGTACGTGTCTTCGTATGTCTTTGCTGGGGTATTTGTGTCAGGGAGAAGCGGGGGCTGTGTGTGTGTCTCTCTCTTTTTGTTTTCTCCCGCCTCTGCTCAACCCCACCAACCCACTCGCCGTCCTCTGCTCCCCTCTCCATGAGCCTCGCCGCGCTTCACAAAGCTCTCTGTCTATCGCTACAGGGCAAGGCAAGGGCGGGTGCCATGGGGAGACTCCCAGAGGTGTGAGGGCACGTCACCAGTGAGTGGCCCTGTCTTCGCTCACTAAACACGCGTCTTCCGTCATGAGGGCGCTGACAACGCAGAGGCCAATTCCCGCGAAAGAAGGGCGAGGGGCCCAAAGGAGACTCTTCTCCCCACTGCCCAACCCTTCCGGTGCACATCCCCCCCCTACGCACCCAGTCCGCTGCTGGCAGAAAAGTGCGTCTGTGTTCTCCCTGTGTGTGTGTGTACGCGCGCTTTGTGTTGTGGATTTCCTCTTTGTGTTTTTATTTCCTCTCCTCTCTCTAACACAGACTGGAGTCATGGTCTCCTCCCATTAGCAAACTTGCTCCCCCCACCACCACCACCACCCCACCCTCGTGAACCGCAGCACTTAAACGAAATAGAGACTAAGAAGCTAAGTAAGCGAAAACAAGCAGCTTGTGGCACACGGCACCGCCATCGGAGCGACCGCCATGACACTAGTGTATAGACGCTGCTGGCAACAGCTGTGCTAGCAGCCATGGACAAAGTGCGGGGCAGCTATAAGGCTAGGTCTGTGTAAAGGGATGGTGATAGGGGAGAAGCGGGCAGGCCCTCTCGTCCTCAAAGGGGTGTATGGGGGGATGGCGGTTTGGGCTTAACAGTGACTCACTTTTGATGCTGAATGTATGTGCAGCCGATGTAGGGAGCGCATCGACTGAGATGCTGAGTTTTGCCTTCCGGCACACCTGTGCTCTTTCTCTTTCGCGGAAGCACACCACACTGGAAGAGGTCTGCAAACAAGACAGGCACAGAGAGCAATGATAGCCGCTCACTCTTCCCTTCTTCCGCCGCCACCACCTGCCCCCTCCCTCCCCTCCCCCCCTTTTGGCGTAACTCGTTGGGCTCTGTTACACGCACACGACCCCCCAAAAACGCATTTTGTGGAACACAAGAGGCGGATAAAATATCGTCGGTTCACGTAGACACACACCCACACCCACACACGTCCATAGAGAGAGAGAGAGAGAACAGAGAAATTCTCAGTGCGGCAGCCGCCGTGCGCATCGGGATTCACTGTACACCCTCTTTCTCCCCCCTCCCCTTATTGGCCGCATGTGGACTCGGCGACGTATTTTCCCAACTCTGGAGGTCCCCGCCACTCCGCACCCAGCAGCGCTAAGCACCCCTCTCTATCATGAGCAATGCAGCGATAAGGCACGAGTAGCGACCTTTGCGTTGGAGGACAACGCCTTCAACTTCGTTGCTGGCCTTGGCTATACTCTTGTCCCCGCCCTCGGCGCTGAGGAAGCGGCAGCGCTGCTGTCATGGGCGCTACCACCTGCGTGGGCTGGAGATGCCGGTGTGTCAGCTGATCTGAGGGCTTCGCGACTGGCCACTGCTCTGCACCGCGCCGCTGCTCTTGGTGCATGTACGCAGGTGGAGTACTTCTTCATCGGCACCGACAACGGGCACGTCTTCCTCATGCCGCTACTGCCCCCACACCTCCTCGAAGCCCTCGTTGCGGAGTGCGGTGAGACCACACTGCCTGAGCTAGCCTACCTCTGGAAACATGAGACGGAGCTGGCGCAGGCGGCGGCGCGCGGCGACGTTTCGGCAGCACGCGCCATCGGACAGGGCAGTCGCGCACCGCTTAACTGCGTCGGCCGTCGACTTCTGCACCGCCACGCCCGCGAGGAGCCGGTGACGGTCATGGATCACCTAGGCACACTCTTCGCCTCCGCGGCACCCCCTGGGGACACAAGTGTTGCAGTGAGCATGTTTCATCCCCTTCCAGCTAGCATTACATGTCTGCCGCACCCGTCCGCGGTACGGAGCATCAAGTTATGGGAAGGCTCCACCTTCACGACGTCGTCGAGTCATAGTAGCAGTGCGGAAGAGTACGACACGCAACGACAAGGTGCGCTGCAGCGGTGGCACGACGCCCTCCGCGCCGCCGAGCCCACTGCCGTGTATCTTTTCACTGGCGACTACGCCGGCCTGGTGCGACTGTGGCGCATCGACGTGGCCACCCACTCCTACACCCTACAGCACGTGCTTATATGCAGTGCGAACATGACGGGTATGTTGTCCCCTCTCACCCCGTTTGCGCGCGAGGACAACTCAAAGAAAGTGCCGTCCCGAGATGCCGACCGCACCGTGCACTGCTTAGAAGTGGATGAGCAGGCCGGCCGAGTGTTTGCTGGGACAGAGGGCGGCGTGTATGTGTGGGCCATCGACGCCTTGCCGTGGCGCGGTCCAGAGTCAGTGTCAGCCAACGCGCTCGCGGCACACCACCCGCTCTGCTGGGACGAGGAGCGCCGAGCACCGCTGCCGTGCGCGTTGTTGCACTACGAGGCGTCGCCGCCTTACGACTCCGATGCAGGCAGCACATCCCCCACAGCCTCAAGTACCGATTCCGAGAAGATTGTGGAGTACCGCGCTTCGCGGCTCGTCAACCATCATGTGTGGCTACTGCCGGCATCTACCGTACAGTTGGAGATGGCGCGCGCGATGGAACGCAGCGGCGGCAGTAGTGCCGACAAGGTAAGCAAGTGGAAACCCAAGTACGGCCGTGTGGCCACAGGTGGAGCGGCGGTCGGCGTGGTGTGGAACACTGTTAAGCTGAGCGCAGTGGCGGCTGCCAGCGCCGGCGCACCAGTGGGCGACCGACTCACGGACACAGCTGTGCCAGTTTCCTTCGAAGGCGGGGAGCTCAAAAATGGCCTGCGGGTGCCACTCAGCTGCGTAGTACCGGTCGCGTACCCGCTCGCCTTCCTCCGAACGCCGGGGACGGCGTGCTTTGCGCTTCGTGTGCTCGCCGGACGCCGCCGACTCGTGACCAGCTGTGCCGATGGCAAAGTGTGCGTATGGGTGTGCCACCCTGGAAAAGAGGCCTCCTCTGCTGCTGTCGCGGAGACCTACGTGCCGCAGCTCGTGACGAGCACACTGCAGGAGCACCGCGGCCTCGGGCGACACATTTGCGTGCTGCGCACCCCAGACGTGTTCATCACGTGCTCCTACGATGACGGCCTCGTGAGAGAGTGGCACGTGTATGACGAGCCGGAGGCGCTGCTCCGGTGCGCGCGTCGCTTCACGCTGACGCCGTACTCCTCTGAGGGCAGCGGGGTGCTGCAGCAGCAGCAGCGGCACGCCGACGCCCTCAAGAAGATACCTCACCCCAACATGGTCAACGGTGCCACAGTGGATAGCGACCTCGACGAAACGTGGGCGAGCGGTGGTGAGGACGGTGACGTTGTTGGTGGTATCTCCTGCGCTGCGGCCTACCCCGCCTTCGGTGCTCTCTTCCTCGTAGGCGCCTTCGAGTCGGCTATTCAGACGTACAGCCTGACGGAGGTGGTCAGCTGCGAGCCACCGCGCAACTACGTGTACAATGGCCTCAAGACGGTGCGGCTACCCATTTCCATGGCCGAAGACGTCTACCACGAGCTACCCACGAGGTAGGAGCAGAAGATTGTTGTAAGCGTGCGTCAGCAAGGCAGAAAAGGAAACGAAGTACACGTGCATGCGCAGACGCCCGCCGTTGACCGGTTTCCTCCCAACGGCCGACGTCTCCACGACTGCGTAGTGTGGCGTGGCCGTTCTCTTTCTTTTTCGTTGGCGGTCCCGCTTCCCGATCCCTCGCATCTTTGTTGCTCTCGCTCGGACTCTTTCCCTTTTCCGCGCCATTAACGACTTCCTCATCGCCCTCACCGAGAGCTGCAAACGTAGAGTGAAGCGCTGCAAAGCAACGCACCACACGGAGTGACGCAGGCGTGCCTACCGTTACAGCAAGCACCCACCCACACGCGAAAAGGAGAAGAAAAAAACGAAGGCTTCTTAGCCACCGCCTGCACGGTCGCTTTCTTTGTTCCTCTCCTTTCAACTTCCTAATTTTCGCACCTCTGCTTTGGTATCCCTATGCACGCACACGCACACACACACACACCAGGCCAGACCAACCCTCCACACCGACCGACAGACGCGTGCGCCCCTGCCAATGATGGAGCCCCTCCCCCCTTCCCCCCTGCAGGGGAAAGCCAAGCTTTGAATACGTGAAACGCGCGGCGATCGGCTCCTACTCGTCGAACTGCGACAGGGATGGGAGGCACTTCAAGAGCCTCAGCCTTGGAACGTCGTCCAGCGCATCGGCTGGGAAAGCGATGTGCTGGACGCTGTCCCACGCGCTCCAAGGCTGTACCCTAGCCGGAGGGCGGCTATGACGCGTTCGGCAAGATCTGGTACGCCCCGTGAGACATGGTCGAGTCAGTGACGCACTGGCGCGCGAGCATGAGTAACGACGAAGCACAGTCGGTCAAGAACAAGGAGTACTGGATCGGTCACTCAAGTCAGCTCCTGTGCCTCACCACTGTCATTTGTCGAGCTGTCGCTCCGGTTCCCTTCAGCCGTCACGGCAGCGCAACTCCCACCACTTCACATTGTCGCCCTCTCGCACAACCACTAAGACCACATGGACAAGCATAGCATCAAGGCTGTTGTGGCCCCGCTTCCCAGATGCCCAGTTTGTCGTGCCGCTGAACCTGGACCTCTTCCCCCGGAAGTGGGGGGTGCCGGCCGCGTCTATCATCACGCTTGACTGGTACGAGGCGTGCGAGGTGAAGGGAGTCCGGGTGGGTTGCACGCCGGCTCAGCACCGGAGCAAGCACAGCACCTTCGACGACAAGGAGGTGCTGTGGTGCGGCTGGTGTGTCGGTTGGCAGTCAGGCAAGCAACAACAACAGCCGGCCTCCACGAGCGAGAAGCCCACCCTCGTCCCCTTCAGCTGGACCTGGTCTAGCTCTGAGGTGGCGACGGCGGCAAAGCAAACATGAAACGGATATACAAAGTATTTCTTCACGAGCGACATGGCGTACAACCTGGACGCCTCGACAAGCATCTACGCTCACTTCGGCGCGATGGATGTGGCCGCGCTCCCGATCGGCGCCTATTCGCCGCGGTGGTTCATGGCGCGCGCCCACGTTGACTCAGAGTACGCTGTGCAGATCTTCTAGGACCAGCGCATACAGCAGGCCATAGCGGTGCACTGGGGTACCTTTGAGCTCGCCGACGAGCGGCTCGATGAACCACCGCGCGCCATAAGCGACGCCCTAAAGGCGGCCTGTATCGGCGAGGATAGGTTTCGGGCACTTCCCATGGGCGGCTTCATAGGGTTTTTGGCGGCCCCAAACGCGCGTCAAGCCCTGACTCACGTCGGGAACGCGCGCCGCCAACAACCCCCCTGCAACCCCCCCCCCCACGCCGGAGACCCCCCGCAGAATGAAAACAAATCGCCCATCTCTTCCCCTCTTCACGACTTCTCTCTTTTGCGCCCGACTCTGATGTTTGCCTGCTTTCACCACGCACGTTACTACAGCGCGGTATCTCTTCGTGGCGCCTGTTGGTCACCGTTTGCATATTCACGAAATGAGCCCCTACTGGTTTCTGACTGTGGTGGCGCTTGCCTACGTAGTCTGCGTCAGCACTGCTCGCGAACTCACGCATGCATATCTTGACGGTGATGAGGTCAACATTTTTGTTGACAAAATGGCCCCACGCGACAACCCATACGAGACTTACGACTACATAGAAGCGCCGGGGTGTACTTTGCAAAAAGATGCAAAGCCACTCACTTTTGGTGAGCTTCTTGCAGGTCACCAGGCCTACACTCTACCCACAAATATTAGATTCAACCATAATACCGGCACTGCGGTTCTGTGCAAGTACAAAACCAACGTGCGAGAAACAGCGCTCTTGATCGAGATGATCCGTGGCGACTATCGCTATGAACTCGTGATTGACGAACTCCCAGTGCGGAGTGCGATTGGCGAGGAAACTGGTGAAAACAAATTTTCTATTTTTCTGCACCGTACGTTTCACATTGGCGTGAACGGGAATCGAATTGTGAGCGCCACACTTGAGACGAGCTCCCCAGCAAAGCTAGAAGCGGACACGATTTACACCTTTACGTATTCGGTCGTCTTCCAGGCATCGAGCGTGGAGTACGCCAATCGACTTTCCACCGTGCTCGACACGCGCTACGTCAGCTCACGAACGCGATTTGTCTCCCTCATCAACTCCAGTTTGATTGCGCTCTTTCTCTTTTCCGTCATTACACTCATTTTTTCGCGAACGCTGCGCCACGAGCGCGCGAAATTAGAAAGGGAAACACAGTTTCGCTTTGAAGGTCAGGACATCATTGACGAGTCAGGGTGGAGGTGCCTGTACGCGGATGTGTTTCGGGTACCACGACACACCGGAACCTTCTGTGCCATCCTTGGGTGCGGCACGCAGCTTCTAGTACTCTCCGCAGTGACCATTTTGCTGTCTGTCATGAGTAATTACCGTATCTCGATGAACCACAACTTGGTCACCTATACTGTATTCGGCTATGTCTTCACCAGCGGTATTGCCGGCTATGTGTCCGGATATCAGTTCATCGGATGTAGCTTTCTGGCACCACCCATGGCATCAAAGTGGATTCGTGCATTTCATGTCGCTTTCTTCCTGGTGCCGATGATTTATGTAACGGCGTTTCTTCCTTCTTCGACTGTAGCGTTACTTTACGGGTCATCTCAGCTCCCGTACCTCAAGGGGGTGCTCATTCTCCTGTGCCTGTGGGTCTTTGTGGCCTACCCTCTGTGCCTCGCCGGTGTGCTGTGTAGCCGTTACGTATTTCGACGAACAGAGCGGAGACGAAATATTCCGCACGTCAATCAAATCTCACGCCTTATTCCGCGGCCACCACGGAGATTGCTGGCGCCTCAATGCCTGTTGTTGGTGAGCGGTATCCCTCCTTTCATCTCAGTGTTTGTGGAATTCAGCTTTGTTTTCACCTCCATCTGGACTTTCAAAGTGTTTCACTTGTACGGCTTTCTCACCATTACAGCACTCCTTTACATTGCCATCTCGGCGTGTGTTTCGATCATCGCAACTTTTCTACTCTTATCGACGGAGAATCATCACTGGAAATGGATGTCGATGGGCTTCGGCGCATCCTGCTCGATGTACGCATTTGGCTATGCGGTGTTTTTTTATCTCTTCAAGGCCTCGATGCATGGGCTGTTCATGTTTGTCGTGTATTACTCATACTGCATTGCGCTTATGCTGTGCTTAGCGCTCATTGGTGGGACAGTGGCCTATTTTGCTGCTTCTTGTTTTGTGAAGGTGCTTTACGGACAAGCAAAGAGTGACTGAGTGATGAATGTTGTATTGTGTACCGGCAACGAAAAGGAAGCGAAGAGGGCGGGGGGCGGGGTTCGCTTGGGGTGCACCGGAGCGGTGGCGGCGCTGTGGAATCAACTTTGGGCTCTTTGCCTCTTCAAGAGAGCCCCTTTCGATCTTTTTACGAATTCCTTTTTTTTTTCTTTCTTTTCCGCGCCCCTTTTTTTTTTATAGGGGCGGGGGGAGGAGGAGGGGAGGGGCCTACTCGCGATTTGTATTTGGCTAGCAAAAAAAAATTGGCGGGTTAGAATTGCACGGAAGGGCGGCTTAGCCTCTTCTCCGTGTTCTTGTTTCACGACGCATCACGGCTCCTACACACACGAGCAACGTAGCTCGCGCTCTGTTTGATTTGAGGTGTCGCTTCTCAGATGGGCCCAAACAGCTGAGGTTACAGGCTGCAAAGATGCTGAGTTGGTATGCAGAAGAGTGTGTTCGCGTTCTCAAGGTGAGCGGTACGGCATCTCTGCTCTGTTTAGTGTACACTGGAGAGCGTCTCTTGCTGAGATTATGGCTGCGCGAGACAGAAAAAAGAAGGACACGTTGCCGCGGCTCAGCCTTTCGTGCTACGGGAGAATATGATGGTTGCGTCAGTGGCTTGGAGCAGGAACAAACAAAAAGATTCAAAGTGAGAAGAAGAGCATTCTTAGAAGTCCGAAAGGCTGTCTCGCTCTGTTCTGGGGAGAAACGGAACTCGCTGCTTTTCCTTCTTAGCGTGACTTGCCTTGTCACCGGAAGAGGTCTCCGTGATTGAGAGTAGCAGAGGAAACTTTTTATTTCTCGCTCTCTGGGAGTATTTCATTGGCCTCTTTTCTTACGATGTCAAAGCCGTGATTTTCTCCCTTTCACATCTTCATTTCCCCACCACCACCACCACCACCCCCTTCTCTGCCCCCCCCCAAAAAAATTGCGACGACAACGAAAGTAAAAGAATGAGCGTCATTTCACTACTGAGCCATCCGCGTGTGGAAACCTAAACGACTTTGCTGCGGACACCGCCGGGAAACGGAAGAAGAAGAGAGAAAAAAACTCAGCAATGCAATGAGCTTTGGCACCCGCCCCGCTAGCATCGAGGATGACGAGGTTTTAGCATCCTTCAACGTTTACGCCTCATCGGCTCTTGTACATCAGGCTCACATTTTTCAGTACCCGCTGCGCCGTAGGCAGCGGCCGTACGAGGCAACAGAAGTCAAGCTGTTCATCACCGGCGGACTGCTAGCTGACGAAAATGAGGCCTCACGGGCACACGGAAAGGGTTCCCCGGTACTCCAATCAGGCTCGCGCCTAACGATGAAGTGCTCCCTAGACACATTTGGCTCTCACTCATTCCGGCGATTGCAGGAGTCCGCCCCAAATATGCTGAGTCAGATGGAGCTTCAGCGTCACCACACCTTCCACTACACGCTGCAGTCGCAGCCCTTTTTGCCGCAGTCGAACTACGTTGTGGGCTACATCACACCCGAGGGAATCCATCTCACCCCGGTTTCGACAATTCAGCAGTTCACCCCAGCACTGAGCATTCCCGAGTCCTCCACCGGTGCCGTTCGTGTCATGGAGGCGTTCTGCAGCCAGGCCAACTCCTCCGCCATGTCGGGATATGCGGCAGCGGATCGCATCCAACGTGAACTGCGACGCCAACGCAGCCGTGTCTTGAACGAGGAAGCTGAAACTGCACAAGAAATACAGTTCTTCCGTGACGACTCTGTTGAGAGCGCGGCAATGCGGTCTCGACTGCGCTCGTCCACTCTCGAGAAGATCATTGATAGCCCAAGCATGGCCTCGGAGCCAGCCGAAGTGGCAAACAGTCTTTTCCCTCCAGAAATTCTTCAATCTGGCGGCATTTCCGGCGGCGACGAGGCGCACCCATCGATGATCATTCACCGCTTTGCAAACCGCAAATCTGTCGCTGAGCAGACCAGTCAAGTGCTTCAGCGCTGCCACATCCTCACGCTCCGGATGCTTCAGAGCATCGTGGTACCCTACACATCGAACGAGGTGGTGAGGACAATGGCAGCTGTACCGGAGGCGCAGCTGGTCGAGGCGTTGAAGTCGTGTGCTGTGTGGCTGCACGGTGTGTGGGTCAGTCGGTACTGTGATCAGTTCCGTGGATGTGTCGCGGCCCTGCGCGAGGTTATTTTGGCTCGCTTCTACCAAAGTGAGGATGGTAGCGTAGCGCGGTCGGACTTAAATGCCCTAATCACAACATCCGAGGCGCGGCGCTCGATCAAGGAGATTCTCGCAACAGTGGCGGTGCTGAACACAGAAGAGCCCGATCCATCCAAGCGTCGCTGGCGGCTCAAGTGCGTCCCTGCCGATCGCGCCGCCCGCGAGGCAAACCTCCGTGATTTCAAAACGACTTTTGCGGCCGAGGAGGCCAGTCAACACGAGGCATGGCGTCGGCGTTGCACACAAGTAATGGCGCACATCCCTTACATCAACGCAGGCCGACCTGTGCCGCAACTGTGTCTACGTCCGCGCGGCACACCGCCTACAACGAGCATGGCGGCAGGTGCAACGTTCCCCTATGGCGGTGCAAGCACACTACAGTCCTTCGCCTCTCAGACAAGTTCCATGGCGAGTGGTCACCCTGGAAGCAGTGTGAACACATCTGCTTCACCTTTTAGTTCCCCTGTCTCAGGTATGGAGTTGAGTTTCAAGGACGCTGATATTGCACCCATTCGGCAGTACATCCGCGAGCTGTTTGCAGAGCACGGCGTCATCAACAAACAGCGGGTGAAGGACCTCGTGATCAAGACGCAGGAAGCGCGCTACCCTCACGCGACTAAGGCAATGCTGAGCACGGCGCTGCAACAGTGCCTGGACAAGTTCACGGACGCTACGTGGATCCTCAAGTCTGCCGGGGAACCCCTCGTGGATTACTACCGGCCGGCCATTCTCTATGTGGTGCTGGAGCTGCGCCAATTTGAGATGGCGGCGCTCATGAAGCGATTGGAGGAGGTGGTGTGGGCGCGTGGATTGACGTCTCCGCCGGAATCTGCCGCACTGCGCGGTCGCGCCGGTAGTGTGTCTGACCCATTGGAGGCTGTGGTGCAGCGCGTTGTGGCGGAGGTGGCGGAGTTCAAGGCGGGAGGTCGACTCTGGCACATCAAAGGAGGTAACTTGATGAACGAATAACCACGGCAAGGCGAGGAAAGAATAAATGGCGAGAGATGCGTGAAGAGAGGCGAAAGAGGGAAGGGAAGGGGAAGCAGACCTCCTCCTCTCCGTACTTACCCCTTGACCTGCTCCTCCTCTGGCCCCATCTTTACGTCTACGTCAATTTTGGCTACTGTTACCAAGGCGGTGCGATGGCACAGCGCTTATTCATGCGTCGAGTCAGCCATCCGCTTCCCACTTGCCCAGCAATGCCGGGAAGAAACCAACAACAAAAGAGAGAGAGAGAGACGTGGTCGCTTCTTCGTTGGTTTGTTTGTTTGGCTTTGTTTTTGTTCATGTGTTTCCTTTTCCCGTAGACTGGGAAGGGGGGCTGCGTGACTGCCTTGCTGGTTGGGCGCCTGCCCTCTTCCTTCCTCCGCCCACCCCCCTCCTCTTCTTCTCGTTTGTTGTTGTTGTTTTACCGGGAGGTGTTTCACACACACACAGCGAGGACGCAGCGAGAAAAAAGAGAGGAAAGGCAGCAAAAATTCCCGTGGAGAAGGCACAAGGTATACCAATGTGCCCCAACACCTGCAAGACATCCACACGCGCATGGAAGGGCGTTTGCTGAGGCTACCCTTCGCATCGCCTGACCAGAGAACAGAGGGGGGAGCAGTGCCGCAATGAATAATAACAAAGAAAGGCAGAGTGCTGGTGTGTGTGTGTGTGTGGCGACGGTTGAAGGCAGAGGAAGACGAGGTCACGTTTTAAAGCGCCACATTAGCCAGCGCTCTTGCTGGCGAGGAAAAGGGGGACACCTCCGTGCGTGGTATCACAGACTTCACACACACACACACTCCCGAGGAAGCCAAGCAGTCCCCCTATCCCCCTACCAGTGCCAAACCACCTCTGGCGCGGCCAGGGTCAAGCCCCTACGGCGTAGAGGAGGTGCGAACGATGTATCGCTACTGACGCCGGCGGTCAGGTGCTAGGTGGCGTTGCGTCAGAGAAACCTGCGAGGCGGGTGTGGGTGGTGTGCGAGGCGAGGGAAGGAGGGGGGCGTGCTCCGGTGACTGAGGCGGCGCATTGCTGTAACGCGTGTGTCTGCGGCTGCTTCGCACCACGCGATGGGCCCCGTGACAGGCCAGGGGGTAGAGCGGAGTTGAACTCACGTGTGATATGGAAACAAATGAATGTGTTGAAAGAAAAACAAACAATGAAAAATAGGCCAGTGCGCTGTTTTGGCGGTGTGTGTGTGCCTGCACATCTCTTCCCAGGTTCGACGCCCTCGCTCGATTGAAGCTGTTCTCTCTTTTCGGCTCCCTCGATTGCTCACATTCTTTTTGATTGTGCGCTCTGCCCTCGTTGGCTTCAACGGCAGACATACGGTGACACTGGCGCCACTCTTCCGCGCCTTTACCATCTCTCTCGCTCCACCTTCTTCCCGCTACCGATTCTTCACCTCTCGTTTGTTTTTGGGTGTGTGCGCGCTTGTCAATCCTTCGCTGAGTATCCGCGTCTGTAAGTTGTGCCCTCACCCCCTCGTTAATTTTGATCAGTTGTTTCCTTTCCTTTCCTCCCCTCCCCTCCCCCGCGCTCTTGGCGTGTGTGCGTGTGTCTCGAACTTGCTGCCAGTCATTTTTCAGAGAATTCTTTTAGCTTGCTGTGGTGGTGGTCTTTAGTGTGCGCGCGCGCGTGTGTGTGTGTGCTCTCCCTCTGTGGCGTGCTAGACCCATTTTGCGAGTTGTGGTGGACAGAAGTGTTGACGCCAGGGCTGTCTCTCCGTCCCGCATATCGACGTTCCGAAGAATAAGGAAAAAAAAAGAGTGTGTCAGGCTGCCACTCCCCCCTTCTGTCTCTCTTCCTTTCTCTCGCTGTATTTGCGTGTGTGCGAGTCCGCCACCCCCACGCCGCACCACACTCCTCCTCCTCCTCCTATTGTTGTATCCCACTGTACCGCCCCAGTAGTGTGTTGGTGTTGCTTTTACTAGTGGACCTGTACGTCTCCAAGTGGGGCCTTCCTACCACCGTTTCTTGGCAGATTCTTCTCGCTGTTTGCTTTTTTGTTTGGCTTTTTATTCTGTTCTCGCGGTACTCGTCGAGCAGCAGCGGCGGCGGCAGCGGCCAGTGCGATAATTCCACTCACATCGCCGCTACGACAACGCCCTCCCTCCAGTTCAGCGCTGTGACTTGAGTGACGAGCCCTTTCACCTCTGTCTTGTTTTGCCTCTTTCTCTTCGTCTCTTTTCTTTTGTAATCGCTCGCCATCCCCTCCCACAGACCTGCGGAGATATCGCAAACCATGGACTGCGTGAACCATGTTACGAGCGATGCGGATATACTCCCTTGCAAGTCCGATGTCATCCTTAGCAAAACGTCGTCTGCCAACTTCACTGCTGGCACAAAGCCGATACTGGCAAGCCACCGACGCCTGCTCTGCATGAACGTCAAGCAAACCAACATGCTGCGGGTGCTGAACCGCCACGGGAAGCACAATGACACGACCATCAAAGTCGCCGCAGTCGCGAACCTCGTATCGACAGAGAAGATTACCGGCCATCCGACTCTCTTCTACGCTGTGGGCGGGAAGGACTTGGCCATCATTTGCCCCACCACGCAGGCGAACGGCGACATCTCCGTCTCGCTGGTGGAATCGAAACTGGACGAGGAGGGCTACGCCTCGACTGCCGGCGAGACGCAGCGGCTCTACGTGCTCGGCCAGCAGAACGTGATGGAGGTGGAAGAGTCTACTGGCCTCATCAAGAGCAAGATTCCTCTCACCCCAAAGACGACGGTAAGGTACCCCGTTATCGATTACCATCAGGCAGCTCAACTGCTCCTCGTGCCGGCCAAGTCGACCCACCTCGACCTCATCTCGACTCGCACCCGCAAGAGCGTTCTGGGGCGTGTCTGGGAGCCGCATGAAGACACTGCGCCAACCTTTGCCTGCTTCTTCCAGCACCATGCCTTCTCCGAGGAGTCTGGCAAAGAACTGCTCGTCGTGACGGCGGCGCAGGGCAATCGTGAGATTCGCTTCTGGGCCTATCAGAGTGACACCCAGAAGTTCGCGCTCAAGCAGCAGCTGAACCTCTCCTACAAAGATGAGCTGAGGGAGGAGTACGACATCAGCATCACTGCTGACGAGGAGTACATCACGCTCTGCTCTCGCACGAGGCCGTACGCGGTGGTGATCGAGACCCACCACACCCTCTTCAAGGCGTACCGGATGACGTCCTGGCGCATGGCAGGACCAGCGCTGTGCTCGACAACGTCCGTTGGCAAGGTCACAGAGAGCGCGCAGAGCAAGTCCGTCAGCTACGAGCTCTTCATCACAATTCGCACAGAAACCGGCTTTGTGCAGTCGATGCCCAACTCCAGCCGCCTCGCAGGTGCGTCGAACTTGTCCGTAGCGAGGGGCGACTCTGTGGCCAACTGGTTCCCGTCCCTCGCGACTGGCGGTGCTGGTGCTGGTCGCGACGTGTCGAGTGCATCGGCTGGCTCAGGTGCCGCCGGCGCGGCCCTGACCCCGATCACCGCCGTCTCGTCCTCGCTTACGGGCGAAATCAAGACGAGCAGCCTGTCGGAGACGGCTGTCGCATCCATCGTTCGATCGCAGGCGCAGAAGTTCTGCGAGCAAGTCAAGGTGATCGATGCCGACCTTGTCGATATGCAGAAGAGTGCATCAGATACGATGCGGTTGCTGCAAGACTCACGCTACCGCACGGAGGCGCAGAACAGCGGCCGCACCTTCGCTATCCGCAACCGCGCGCGCCTCGAGAAAAATTCCACCACTGCAGCATCCACGGCAACCACGAAGCCGCATGCGACACCTGCGTCTGTAGACACTGCGGGGGCTGTTGATAGCGAGTACGGCGTGCTAACGACCGGGGAGCGCGAGCTTATTTTGAGTATCCGCAATTTTGTGCAGGAGGTGCAGGGCGGCAGCGCAGCAGCGGCCTCGGCGGCACTCAAGGCCCTCCTCGGCAAACAGCTCCGTCTTTCCGTGGAGCGGACGGCCAACGAAGCGAGCAAGTTAGAGATTCCTGCCCACGTCACAGGAGACTTCAACTCGCTGCAGTCAGTACAAGAGTACCGTCGCGTCGTCAATGCGAGTATCACGCGCATCGGTGCCACAACGAAGCGGTTCCAGGAGCTGAATCGCACTACTTTGGAAGCCTCGTCGGCGCAGACCGCGACGTGCCTTGCCCAGGTCGAGGCCTTCCGTCAGAAACTGAGCTCATCGCTGCGTTCCATGAATGGGGAGATGAAAGAGTTGAAGGTAGCGCTCTCACAGTGCCAACTGTCCTGCAAGGCTGCCGAGGGTGCGGCGACGCCACCGAGCCCGGATGCCATCTTGGCACGGGCGGTAGAGCAGGCCAAGGAGGGGGATTGGAAGGGTGCCCTCACCACAATCCTCGCTTCCAACGACATCGGCATTCTACTGACATTTTTGGAGAATGAGCTGTGCCGGGAGAAACAGGCGGTACTCACGTCACCTAAGACACTGACGCTGCCGCTCTTCCTCAGTCTTTGCCTACAGCTCACCTTCGAGATGCCACTGCAGTCCGGTACGGTACCGTTGCGTCTGCAGCTGTTGTCCGACTTCTACGTGGAGTGGGACGACTGGCTGCGCACGATCCGGCTGCAGGCACAGAAGGATGCACAGCAAGCTGCCGTCTACGATATTGTGAAGCGCGAACTGTCGACCGTGCTGGAGGCGCTAGAGGGCATACCCCGTGAGCAGCTGGATCGCAAGAGCCGCAACAAGGAGCGCCTTGTGCACAAGCTCATCTCTCAGCTTCTGATGGATGAATAAACCCGGAAGCGCCGAGGCACGACGCTTTGTGCCTTCGTCCGTTCCTCGTCCCACTTCACTACGACCTGCGCCCCTCAACCCAACATCTTGGCGTGTGGCCTTGAGTCTTTCTGCCTGTTGCTCTCGTTGTTCTACGCGACTCAAGTGAGCGCCGCTGACAGGGTGGAGTCGGTCCAGCATAGGCGTTTTGTCGCCGCCGCTGCCGCCTCACTTTTGCTGCCTCGATTTCTCGTTTTCTGCCCTCCACGCCCTCATGAGGGAAAGGGGGTGTTGTGCGTGGTGAAGCCCATGTGGGTCCGGGTACTACACCAGGCGCGGCATGAGGAAAACTTTGCGATTACCTTGCCTCATGCGTGTTCTCCCTTTCGCAGCCGTGACTGTGATTCTGAAGAACGCCGTTCTGTCTGAGATGCAGGATGCAGGCAGAGGAGAAGGGGAGGGAAGGGGGAGGCTTGATGGCGTAATCACGCGGCTCTCCCTCCCTCCCCTTTTCCCCCGTTGTTTGTTGTGGTAGCGCTTTTCTCTGTTCTCTTCGTCTCTCTTCAGGTTTTTCTCTCCTTTTGGGTTGTGCGTGTAGAGTGAGTGCGCATTGGATGTGCTGATGGGCACCCATGTGCCTAGGTCTCCCTCTCTCCCTCTCTCTCGCTCTCTCTCTCTCTCTCTCTCTGCACATGGTAGTTGGCGGTGATGGGGAGGTGAACGCGGGTTTTGTAGAGGTGGTTGGTGGAGGACAAGAGGGGGCTATTCGTAAAGAGTAAAATACATTCCAACGAAAAAGAAGGCAAAGATGGAGAAACAACGCACTGACACGATCCGGAGATTCGGAGCGGGGCACAGCCGCGTGGCGGTGGATGTGGAGGCCCGCCTCCACATCATGGCCCCTACTCCGTCTTACTGGAAGTTCAAGGGTCTCTTTGGATGGGTCTCAGGGACTCACCTTTCGAGATGAACAAGTGAGCGACGAGAGGGGAAACGATGCGGCACTCCCTCTGCAAAAGTTCCACAAGTGCGTGACGAAGCCGACGCGTGTGCGTGTGTGTGTGTGTGTGTGTGTGTGGAGGGGTGGGGGGCCGCCAGACCACTCGCAGCGATGATTGCAGAGGCGTTAGTGGCGACCAGCAGGCCAACGTGTCGCCCCCAGTCTCCTTCTCTCACTCGAACGCGCAAACGTAAGTGACTGTGTCTTACACTTTTGTTTTTTGTTGTTTTTTCAAAACATCTTCGCCACTCCCAATTCTCTGCTCACCCCGTCATGCGCATACTCTTCTCTGTCCCGCTTCGTCCACTTTCTCTCTCTCTCTCTCTCCCATTGCTGTCTCCCGTGCCGTGGGTCATCGTTGCAGTAGTCGCTGTCTTTGTTTTTTTCTCTCTTTCGCTGCCATTGCTTGCCCTCACTGTTGCCAAGTGTGTGTGTGAGAGAGAGAGAGAGAGGGGGGGGAGTGAGACAGTGAAGACTTGGCAGACGCAAGAGAGGGTAGAAATTCGTTCAGCACCCACTGCTGACATACCCGAATACAAAGCACACACGCCTCGAATAGAGAGAAAAACACAGAGAGAGAGAGAGAGAGATGCCACCCATCTCTGTGTTCCTGTCCTACGTGGACTCCTTTGTCGGCAAGCGCCTGCTGCGTCAGTTTCAGCAGTCCCCATCGCTCTACCACGTATACGGCTGCACGTGGGATACGGCCGCCGCAGTGCAGCTCAACACCGCTGCGTCGCCTGCCCAGCAGAAGCAAGCGGCGAAGGCATGCGCCGCTGGTGGTGGCGCCGCCGGCGCAGCAGCGATTCCGGTTGGCGTCGAGGAAGAGAAGAACGTCTTGGAGGAGAGCTGCACCACCCGGATGCCCGGTGATAGTGCCTGTGCCCACATGGATCTGCCCCCAGAGGGGTCTGGAGTACTCGGAGCTGCAGACAGCGACCCGGCTGCGGGAGGAGTGCTTGTTACCGGGGCTCGCACCAATGACAACGACACGCCGCTCACATCGTGTGATGCCGGTACGTTTTTTTCACGCCTCGACTCCGTGGCCGTGCGTGCTGCACTGCTCGCATGTGACTGGATCGTGCTGGAGCTGCGGCAGGCTCAAACAGTGCTTGAGGTGGTGCAGTTCCTGCAGAGGCAGCCCTCCTATCCGCAACCAAAGCGCCTCGTCCTGCTCTCCAGCCTCATGACGTGGTACGCCACACCGTCGCTGGAAGAAGAGCAGAATGCTGCTGGCGACGGAGATGACGAGGACGACGGCCCTGGCGCGGATGACGAGGACGACGTCGAGACTCCGTACCCCCCTCCTCCGCCACGTTTCCTGGAGCGCATTGTTGCGACGGCGCAGGATCGATCTCGGCACGCCGTAGTGGACGCGATGCGTGGCGACAAAACCACAGCCAGGGATGAGGGCAACGGTAGCGACGGCGGAGAAAACGACGATGAGGAGGGGGGTGGTGATGGCAATCGTCCCTCCGGCACGGATGGCGGCGCCGCCGTCGCATCTGACGCTAGCGCAGAGGTGTTGACGGAGGATCAGTACAACCGTCGTGTACCGCATCTGCAGTATCTGAACTGGCGCGATGCCGAGAAGGCGGTCGCAGCAGCACATCACGCGAAGGGCCTACCGTTGGACACCTTTGTTATTTGCGGAGGCCTTCCCTACGGAGGCGAGGAAGACCTACTCGAACCTCTCTTCCGCCTGGCCTGGTCTGCCGAGTCAGAGAAGAAGCAAGACGAGCACGCGGCAACCCCAGCGACACTGCCGATTTTCGGCAGTGGCCGGCAGCGCGTTCCACTTGTACACGTGCAGGATCTTGCCTGCTTTGTGCGCAAACTGCTCTGCTGCCCCGCTGACGCCCTGCCGTTCCCTGAGCGGCGCTACCTCTTCGCCACCGACGGGAGCAACCAAAACTCTTGGCAGGACATCGTCTCCGCCGTGAACCGCATGTTTGGTGGGCGGTGTGCCATGCACCCCGTCGCGCCAGCATCGTACCCACTGTACCGAGATGTGGAACACTTCACTATCGACCTGCGTGTCGAGCCGGAGACAATGCGAATCATCATGGAGCGCACCGAGGATGCCGAGGAGGTGGCCGTGCCGCTCGACTCGGCCGCCTCCGAGCAACAGCTGCTGCCGCTACCGAACACATGGATTGCAGAGGGTGGCATTCGTCGCCATCTTTGCGCCACGGCAGACGAGTTCACCGCCGCCCGCCACGTCCAACCGCATCGCATCGCCATTGTTGGGCCCCCGCTAGTTGGAAAGACGTACCTCGCTACGCGCGTGGCGCACTACTACCGCCTGCCGTGCGTATCGCTGGACTCGGTCGTGCTCGACTACACGAACGCCTTGAAGGAACTTCGCTCACGCGTGGAGTCAACGAAGGCCGCAGTGCGAGAAGCCGAGCGGGCACGCCGCCTCGGGCTGAAGCGGCGGCGCCTGCTGGCGCAGCAGCAACGCGAGTGGGATGCCCAGGCTGAACGTGGCGATGTCACCCTAGTAGGTGCTCGTGGAAGAGTGGCGCCTCCGGGCGACAACCAGCAGGAGGCAGTTGACGCCGCAGACCTGGCGAGTCGTGGCAGCTACCACCTACCCGGCAGCACTGTAAATCGCGCAAGCAGCTACAGTGGACCAGGGGACGCGCCGACAGAAGCTGGCCCAGGTACCCTTGTAGCCTCGGTAGCGATCCACAACGACGACGAAGCCTTTGCAACCGATCTGGCCCTTACCCAGACGGAGGAAGAAGAGCTCAACGCGTTTGTGTCGGAGTGGTGGGCAGTGCAGCCGCAGGTACACGCGTGGACTAGCAAGATTGCGGAGATGGAACGCGTGATGTTGCTCCGGCTGCACCCACGGCCACCGACGCCAGAGGCAAACCCGAAGAAGAAAGCCGCCGCCGCTGGTGGGAGCGCCAACGCGAAGAAGAAGACAAACAAGGATGCGCAGAAGACGCGGGAGGAAGAGGAGGAGGAGCTTCTGCAGCTCAAAGCTGCTCTGCAGCATGCGCCGTTCCAACCCCGCGCCCAGGCCCTTATGCTGCGCTGGCGCCTTGCCCAGCCGGATTGCCGGGTGCAGGGTTTCGTGTTGGATGGGGTGCCGATGACGTTGGAGTTGGCGCGGCTCGTGTTTGGCGACAGCGAGGATGCGCAGCTCCAGCTGCCGCTGACGGAGGAAGAGGCGCTTCGGCCGTGCTACGCCAACGAGGGCGATGCCGCTGCAATCGCTGGTACTGGTGCTGTAGACGACGGCCACGACGACAAAGAAGCTGGCGCTGCGGAGGCGGCGCCGCCAAAGGAGCTGGCAAGCGATGCATGCCTGCCAAATCACGTCGTTGTGCTCCAAGCGTCGAACACGTACCTGCTGAACCGCCTTATGGCGATGGGGGCAGCGTCGGAGGAGGGCGCTGTGACGGCCTGCGGCAACAACGACGCCACACGCGCCGTCGACATTGAAGCCTTCCACCACGCTCTCCAGGCATACAAGCGAGAGTACGTTGACAGGCCGTACTCGGTGCTGAGCTACTGGGAGAATGCGGTTGCCACTGCCGCGCCTCTGCTGAGCACTGGCAGCACTACGGGCGCGGAACGGCGCGCCGAGGTGCACTTGGTGTCCATCGAGGGCAACGAGCCTCTTGTGCCACCGATGCCGCCCACGTCCGCGTATGCACCACCGCAGCTCAGCTGCACGGAGCAGCTGCTCGAGCAAGTTATTCTCGGATGTCCTCATAATTTTGGCAAGAACCTGGAGGAGATCCAGCGCGAGGCTGTGCGGCAGCGTTGTCTTTTGGCCGAGGAGGAGGACGCCTACGCTCAGCAGGTGGCGACCCAGGCGGCTGCCGAATCCCTGGAGTGCGCGAAGGAAGCTGAGGCTCGCTCAGCAGCCGCGGAGCGACTTCTTGAGCTGAAGAAGGCGGACGTGGCGGAGCTGGAGGCGCGCAAGCTGCCGATAGCGAACTACCTGCAGGAGCGCGTGCTACCCCTCCTGCACAAGGGTCTTTTGGAGGTATGTGCAAGGCGGCCAGCGGACCCGGTGGATTACCTGGCGGAGTGGCTCATTCGCAACAACCCACACGATGACATCTTCTGCGATCTCTGACCGCGTCCGCTGTCGCCTCGGTGGCGCATATCGGTGTGCTCTCCTTTTTCGCCTTCTTTTTTTGGGGGAGGCAGGGAGGGAGGGAGGGGAGTTCACTCATTTCTTCGATGGAAGCGGTGGCGCAACGGCGTCGCGTGGTGGTGGTGTTGTGCACCATGGTGGATGGTGCTCGATGGGCTGACCTTATTGATGTACAAGAGCGGTCACGTGTGCGTGTGTGTGTGTCGTCCCTCCTTCTCTTCCCGATGTACAAGTAGACAGGGGCGCTGCCTTTCTTTGTTTCGTTTTTCTTTGCTGTTGTTGTTGGCGAGGAGGAGTGCTTGACTGGGCTGCTCGCTCACCTTTGGGGGGGGGGGCTCTGTGGGGTGCCCCTCCCCAAAGGTGAACGCGGTGACTGGGTGGTATCGTGAGAAGCAACACAGCGAAGACAAACCCAACCGCCGCCACAAGAACAAGCAGCAGTGATGCTCGTAGTCGTGCCGTTGTCGAGGACAAGAGCAATGGTGCAGATTCATCTGCAGGTCCCGCTTCTTCCGACTTTCCAGCCGTCCAAAATCCCTCGTCCTCCTCCTCCTGCACTGCAGCTCATTATCCGCGCTGCTTGGACGAACGGCACCGTGTGGACACCACGACCCCCCTCCCTTCCGCCTTTTTTATATTATCATTCCCTTCGCTGGTGTGTGTTGTTGTCGACAGCTCAGCTTCTCTCCTGTCTCTTCTGTCCCACTATGATCTTCACGATCCACCCCCCCCCCTTCGACTGTGCATTCGGTTTCTATACAAGGAGCGAGGAATCTGTGTGTCATCTTCTACCCCTCCTCCTGTTTTCCCTCCCTCCCTCCCCCCCTCTCTCTCTCTCTCATGTTGATGCAAAGCACGAGCACCTCAGCTGAAACCCAAAATGAAATGAAAAAAAAACACGAGAGGGGGCGGGTGCACACTTATCGTGGCAGGCACGCGTTGCACACGAGGCGTTGAAGGGTGTCCCTCGTGTCGTCTGTGAAATGTGACGAGGCGCCACAAGCGATTCCTTCGCTCCTCGTCCTTCGCACAAGATGCGGACTCATAGCGCACAGCTCCAACGCTCTTGCGGTCCTCGCTTGGTTCGCGGCTTTTTGCTGGTTCCGCGTATGTGCGGCGCACAAAGGCACCGGCACTGCTGTCGTCTATTGCCTCGAGCAGGGAGAGTAAAGGTGTGTGCGCGTGCCAGCGCATGCAAGTGTGGATGTATTCACTCACGCTCAGATTGCGTTGTGCATGCACGGGTGCACCCCAATATGTTTAGCAACTGTTCAACCCCCCCACCCCCAAAAAAAAAAAAACACACACACGCCTCAGTATCTTTCTCACTTCCTCCTTTCCCTTCCCCCTCTCTGGTTGATCTATCGCAGCGCCTCGTTGCGCACCTGTTCCCTCAAGGTACGCCTCTTCGGTGCATCAGCACAGACCATCGAGCGCAGAGCATTGTTCACCCGCCACCCTCATCACACGCACACACACGCACACGAGAGCGCTCAACTCGAAGCGTTTTTTTTTTTATTTCGTGCTGCTTTTCCTCTCTTCTCCCCCTTGTTGCCTTTGGATAGAGGGCTGCAGTCGTGTGTGTGTGTGTTTGGTGCTGCACTGCAAGCACGAGAAACCCCCACAGGGCAGTCGATAGCAAAGGCAGAAAAGTGCGAGCGCGGAGGTGGCGTGAGACTCCGTTGTGCGTCAGTGGTTGTCTGCGCACGTGTGTGTGTGCGTCGCAGAGAAAGGGGAGGAGGGGGAGGGGGGCAATGAACCGGTGGGCTCTTTTCTCGTCCGACAATGACGACGATGTGGCTGATGTCGTCAGCGTCGCGGGCGCAGGTGCAGGTGATCGAGGCATGTCTGGCGCATTGGGCCCACTACTGGCGTTGGATACGGTTTCTACAGGTAGGGCGTCTCAGCGCTACTCCTCGAGCGTTGACAGGGACAGAATGAACACAGCCGCAGTGCAGCTTCCTGAGTCCAGCAAGGTGACAGCCACTCGTCGAAACCTGTCGCAGCTCTTCGGCGCGGGCCCTACGCCATTGACGACGCCGACAGAAGCCAGCTTTCCGAGTCAGCCCTCAGCTATGGAGAACACTGCCGCCAGAAATCTTACAAACGGCGCTGCAGTTGTGACTGGCAGTGGGGCCACAGAAATCCCTGCCTTCTTCGCCCCGCGGTTCGATTACGAGGGCAGCAGCAGCACGGGTGCTGCAAGCGGCGTCGCCGCTGCGGTCGTGGCTGCCACAGGTGAGGCGGCAGCGGGGCTTATCACAGCGGAGCATGCAGTAGTGCAAGCGTACCGTGACTCCCTGTACAGCGGCACGTGTATCCTGGCACTATGTGTGCCCTCTGCTCCTACCTCCGTAGTCACCACCTCTGCTGCTTCACCGCCGTCAGTCGCTTTGCGCCGACACCTCCTGCGTGAGAAGCAAGGGGCTGGCGCTGCGTCAAATGTGGCGGCCTGCGGTCCCACGTTATTGCTGGTCAGTAGTAACCGCCAGGTGCTCTGTCGTGTCGCTCTCGACGCCACCGACGGTGTGTTTGCTAGCGACTCGCTGCAGCTGCGCCAAGACGCTGCTCAGCCGCAGTACCTCACCTTCTTCGACGCCGGCTGCACTGGTGCCCGCCGAAAGAGTTCCTCTCAGAGGTCTGCAGGAGGTGGGGGCAGCAGCAGGTGCTGGTGGACGTGTATGTTTCCAGATCGCGACAAAGCGAGCCGTTTTCTTGTCTCGATCTACACTGTCGCGCAGTACGCGGCGGTGCTGGCTAATCGTGAAGGCACCACGTCGGCGCCTGTTTCATCCGTGCGCACGCTGCCCGCTCCACCGCTTTCCAAAACTAACAAGGCCGAGGCCGCGGCAATGGGTGGAGCACCGGACGTGGTCCGCCCAGACGTGCCAGCGACCATCTGCTGGCAAACGTGGGCGCTATGTCGCGTCAGCCAGCAGTCCCTCTACTGTCTTCCAGGCAGCTGCATTGAATCAGTACTACCGTCGACACCACGAGCTGTGGCGGCCACAGATGGGACGCTCTGGGATGCGGCGGCAGCAGCGCTAGTGGGCATGCAAGCGGGTGAGTCACGACTCGTCTTCTTGACGCCAGAAGAAACGCGCATGCGGCAGCCGACATCGCGAGCCGACTCACACCGGTCGGACCGTCCTGGCAGAGGCGCGCTCCAACGCCCTCTCGACACCCCGGCAGTGATGTACATGACGTGTCTGGAGGTCACCTCATCCCCAATTGGCGCACCGAGGCCATCGACTCCGGCTGCTGCTAGTGACTTGGCACCGCTGCTTCCGCACCCTACCCCTCCCGCACCTGCCACTGCCACCGCGGGGGAACAGCCACCGCTTGCAGCAGCGCCGTCGCAAGTGCCTGGCACTGCCAACGCGCAGTCCACGGACGTGCTGCTCCAGCAGCTCCTCCTCCACTTACTGCAGCAGCAGCCACATGAGCCGCTACCGAACGCCCACACATCACACCAGGGGCCATCACACGGCTGGGGGGACATGGAGCGCGCACTGACTCGCGTGCAGGTGCAGCTCGGCTCCCTTTACGAAAAGATCGACCGCCTTGACATTGAAGCAAAACTACAGCACAACAACACGGAGTTGGAGCGTGTCATGCGGAGGGTGGTCGGGCTGGCGCCGCAGGAGGAGGTCGCCGTCGAGGATTCCCTGAAAGACCGGGAGAAGCTTCTTGCCAGCATCGAGCTCTACCGCCACAAGTACGAGGAGGCGAACGCAAGCTACCAACGAGCGCTGGAGGCGATGGGCCGCTCGTCCGACCGCGCTCAGGCGTTGGAGAAGGACCTGCACCTGCAGCAAGACCTATGGGCTCAGCAGCGGAAGGAAGAGGCGGAGCAGATGCGTTTGCGGCTGGTGGAGCGTGATGTGCGACATCGCGAAGAGCTGGAGCGTGTGAGCATGGAGCGGTACGCCGCGGGCAGGTCGGACGGTCACGCCGCAGGCTACCGAGAAGGCCGTCAAGCGACGCTGCTGGAGGTGGAAGACAGCGGCGCTAACGGCGGTGGTGGGTCGGTAGTGGCGCAGTGGCGAGCGAAGCTAATGGCACAGAGCCAGGAGGTCATTGCGCTGCAGACAGCCTTGCAGGATGCCAAGCTCCGCCACGAGCGCGATCGACGCCAGCTGCGTGCGGAGATCGACGTCTTGTCAGAGCTGAACGAGAAACTGCAGCACCTTCAAGTCAACGCTGACGTTCGTGTACCAGAGGAGACGGCACAGCAGCAGTGCAAGCGCGTCAAACGAACACTAAACGCCGTGTACAGCCAGGTGGAGGGGCAACTGCTACAGCTTTCCTCTCTCCAGCGGCGCGCACGAGCTGGGGACCCACAATCATCGCGGACAGTGGACGAGGGTGCGTATGTCGAGGGAGCACGTGAGGCATGGAGCACCGACGGCAGCGGCAGCGGCGACTTGGTTGCCATGGATGATGTCTTGGCCATCATTATGGAAGCTATTCGATCTGAGGCGCAGACGGTGGTGGCGCAGATCCGCTCCGATGAGGCGCAGCGGACGACCAAGAACGCTGAGCTGCGAGCACTGACGGTGGCGCGGCGCAGCGGGCAGCAACCAAGTCCGGCATCTTCTCACGGGTACCCGCCCTCCGCATCCTCCGCTCTCCTGGTGAGGTACGGGGTGGAAGAGGAAGTACGTGGGCCTTGGGTAGAGCACAGTACCGCAGAGAAACACGCGTCGACGACCCCGCCGCCATCACCGCTTCCACCGGTGCACACGACCGCATCGCAGGACGCGCTCGCAGCCGTGGCGGCGGCTCTACTGCCGAAGGTGGCTCAAGCGGCATCCATGAAGGCGAGCGCAGCAGAGGCCGCAGAAGTCACATACCGTGGCGACGGCCGCGTCTGTGAGGACACCGCAGTCAACCAGGCAGCAGTTTCGCCAGTAACTGTTGAAGAGCCGCTTTGCTCCGAGACAGGTGCGACAGGGGGTGGTGGTGAAAATGGAGATGCAGACCCAGTCGCGCGTCAGTCCTGCAATGCACCCACCCACACTGATCTCGACGCTACTGCGGCTTCCTCAGCGGTCTCTTCCTCGGCCTATGAGCGGAGGGTGGAGTTTGCTGACGTGGGCGATGGTGAAGCACTGCGCTCGAATGTCGCTGACAATACCGATGGTCACCATGCCTTTTCTTCTTCCGTCCTCGCCGCTGCTGATGATGCTGCCGCCGCGTGGGCTCCAGGGGGTCTTTGTTCGAGTCCCGGCATAGCTGAAAAGGCGCAACCAGTCCCCACGTCACACCCCACTGTAGCTACTACCGCCACCACCTCAAGTGCTCCAACGTGGGTGGGTGTCGACAGCCCGTGCATGATGCATCGGGCGCACGACACACTAGAGGAGGTGCGCGCGGTGGACATCGCGAGCGCTCACACCTCACGGCATTCGGGGACTTCTTTATCGTCGTCGTCTTCGTCGTCTACGTCTGCGAAGTCGAGCCGCATGGCCACTCGACTTTCGGGGGACGCTCGAGCTTCGCCGCCACCGCCGCCCTTTGTTCCCCCGCCTGGGAACGAGGATGATGATGGTGGGCACCATGGCGGCGAGGCCATTGGCGACAGTCCTTCTGGTAGCATGACAGCACCTGGCTGCACTCACGAACCGTGGACAGGGTCGCCCTAGCCAGCCCTACCCCCGCTGCCCCTGCGCTACCAAATGACCTCTCTCTCGCTGGTGCGACTGCTGGCCGCGCCACCCCCTCATGTGATGCTCTGACCTTTTCTTCCCTGTCAACCGCGCTGCGAGAGGGGCAGGGCAGTCGACTCTTCAGCAGCTCTCCATCCGCGAGGGACGAAGGAGGGGCAATCATGTGAAATCCGCGCACCCCCCCCCCACCTCTGCCACATTGCACAGGCGCATCTCGGGCACGTCTCTCTCGCTCTGCTTCGCAATCATGCTTGGGGGAGAGGGAGGGGGAGATTGCTACACACGCTTGCATCTGTGCGTATGGTGGCGGCGGAAGGGGCAATGAAGACTTCTCCCTTCCCCTCCCCCCCCCCCACTACGAGAACAAGAGAACATCAACAAAGCAGGACGCGTTCGTGTCAGCGGTAGGCGCTGTTGAGGCTTCCTTGCTGAATCTGTAGTTGGTGGGCGTTTGCACGCTTTATTGCCTTGCCTGCAATTCGCGTTCCCTCCCCTCTACCAAACCGCCCACAGCTCCATCGACTGCTGAACTATTCAGCATCGACCTCCTCGCGGTACCCCCTCCTCACTCCTGTGCTCGCGCCCCCTCCTTTCCGTCATTTTCGTTTACTCTCCGGGCCTTGCGCACCTCTCTCTCTCTCGCACACACGCACACGCACACTCGTTTTCTCTGCTCTCTTGCTTCCCTTCGCTTGTTTTCTCTCATTTCTGAAAAATGGGACCGCATCACCTCTCGGTGCGCATTGCTCCCTTCGACCCCGACGTCATTCTCTCCTCCTCCCCTTCCGTCGGTACACTGGCATGAGCGTGTGCGCACACGCACGCACACACACACACGCGCACACGCACGCCTCTGCAAGCAAAGAGGCGCCCAGGCACGCGCGCCTGTACCGTTCACTCCTGAAATTCCTCACTGTAACGGGAGGCATGCAAGCCGCTGTCACTGCCTGCAGCGTGGGCGACGGTGGAGGCCAGACGCAGCAGGCGGCGAGTCTGTTTCTGCACGATGTGAAACATCTTCTTCGCTGGCATGCGGTGGCTGTGGGTGTGGCACTGGCCGCCACGCCGATTGTTTACCAGGCGGCCCGTATCGTGGCGCACCGGTACCGAGCGGAGCTGGTGAACCTAGCGAAGGACTCGATACAGTGTGAGGCGCTTTTTAACGGAACGGAGGCGAATGGCGCGCTGATCGACTCGGCGGAGGAGGGCGGCATACTCATCTCCTACAAGAGTAATTTGACGGACGCGAGGGAAGCAAGGGGTGGCGTTGGTGGTAACGCACCAGTGTTATGGTCAGGCTCGCCACGATCGCCGTCACAACAGTCGGCCTCGATGTTTGCTCTCCGTGTTGGTCGTCGCCACTCGTGGGTGGTTTCGCCGTTCGCCTACCAGGTGTTGGCGGCGCAGCGCGCGCCTCACGTGCAATTTGTGCGGACCTGCAGCTGGACTGCTGTGTGTCAGTACGGCGTGGTCATGTTGCGAGCCGCGACCACGAGTTGCTTCGTGTCTGTCGCGTCCATTACCGTTCTCTATGCCACCTGCCGGACACTTGACTGTGTCCTTCCTTTCGGTCCGCTGCCCACGGCGGATAACACGAAGGATGTGACTCCGACATCGCTCCTCAGCGCGCTTGCTACGGCACCGCTTTTCACCACCTCTGCGCCCCCATTTCCAGCCGTCAACTCCACTTACGGCCTTTACAGCTTCAGTGTCTCGGCGGCTGGTGTGTGGTCGCGGCTGTTTCCTCGTCTGGGGGCCCTGCAGACGCTCTGGCAGCGCCTTGCAGGATTTACACAGCCGCTGCATTTTGAGTGGCGCGATGGACCCGCGTCACCGCACGCGCTGGCGGACAGCGTCTGGGCTTCACTCTCGCCTCGTGGTTACTTCATCGTGTCGCTGCTCCCGCGCTTGCCGTCGCACATCTCCATGGGGCTGTGGTGGCTAGCGCGGCGCACCTCTATTGCAGCGATGCATCGGTGGTACGCCGCGTCATCGTCTGCGAGCCCAACGGCGAAGACAACAGCACTAACGGCAGCCGCTGCTACTCCGCCACTTTCTACAAGTGCCAACACAGGTGCCGCAGATTCTGTCGATCCCTGCACACCTGAGCTGTCGAACCGGCGTCGATGTCGTCAGCCGAGGAGGCTAATCCCCTCACCCGTTGCGAAAATGGCGGCGCTGCTGATGGGTGACGTGGCGTATGCTGGTATCCTGTTCCTGGTCACCTCGTATGCAGACAGCAACACTCGAGGCGGTGACAATCCCTGCTGGCCGCTCGTGCTCAACGACGCCAACACGCGGTACAACTTGTACTGTTGGGCTGAGGCCATCTGCAGCACGTTGCGCTTGGTAGGCCTCTAGGGAAATCATGCAAGGGAATGAGCCAGGGTGCACAGACGACGAGAGAGAGGAGCGACGAGGAGAAACAGCCCCCTCTGTTTGGCGGGGACTGCTGACGTGAGTACGCGTGTACCTTCTTGTTGCGTGCTTCGCTCTCTCTCTCTCTCTCTCTGTAGTGCTTTGCACTTTGAGTAACGCGAGAGAGGTAGAGAGACAGGAAGGAGCTGTGGGTGTGTGTGGGTGTGTGCGTATGGCACTCGCCGAAGTAGTGGCTGCCAGTGCAACCGCCCCTCCTCCCCTCAAATTGCAATGTTCTTGGCGCCCCGCGGGTATCATTTCCTCGTCTCCCCCTCCCCCTCCCCTTGTCTCTCGATCTCTGTGCTGTGGTGCGGAAGAAAAAAAACAAAAAGCCGCACCACAGTGGCCGAAGATATACGCTTGTGTGTGTGTGTGTGTGTGTGTGTGCACACACTCTCTCTCTCTGAGTTGGACAAAGAGGTCGCTGCCTCCGCTTCGCTCTCTGGATGTGGGTGAAGGCCCCCCCCCCTCCCCCTACCCCACCCCACGAACAAAAAAACCGAAGGAACAAAAACCACCACCACCACGAGGGATATATGGTGGCAGTGACCGTGGTGGACGGCTGTAGCTGCCGTCAAGCGTACAACTGTGTCGGGGAGAAGAGGGGGGGAGGGCGCACCCTGCGTGAGCAGGCAAGCAACAACAACAAAAAAGAGAGGGGCTGGAGGGCTCGGTGCACTCGGCACCTTCCTCCTCCTCTCCACTCACCTTCACGTTCACCAGCACATGGGCCTGTGCTTGAGAAGGTATGTCTCTCGATTTCCTCGTCTCTTTGGGTCTTTACCACACACCTCTCCTCTGTTGTTCATTCCTACACCTCTGTCTTTCCCCTTGTTTTCTCTCTCTGTACGCGTGCTTGTGTGTGTGTGTGTGTTTCACCTGCCGTGGCACGTCTTTTCCACTTCACTTCTTACCCGCTCGTCCACTCACTATATCTGCTCATCCCCTGCCCTCCTCTGCTTCCACCCTCCCCCCCCCTTGGTTCTCGCCTTCAAACAGTGCGGCATTTTTGCCAACGCCCTCTCCCCACCACCACTACCACTAGTCGTCGTGTCCCACCTTTCACTTTGTGTGGCCCCTCATCGACCGGTCGCAGCGCATGGTTGTATATGTACATCAATCATCTCTTTCATTCACCATACTGAGTGTGTGCGTGTGCACCTTTTTGCCTGGGCTTTTGTGCGTCAGTGTAGGTGTGGGTAACTGTGCACCATCCAAGCCTGATTTTCTTTCGCTCTTGCTCGCCTTCCTCTCTTCCCCCTCCCCCTCCTCTCCTCCGCTCTCGTCCTCCTTCGCTACCACCACCACCACCACCACCGCATCATCATCGGTCCCACTGCATTCTTTCATTTTGCTTCCACGCGCCGTTTCCTTGCGCTCTCGTCTTTTCGTTTTTCTTGTTCGATTCTCCCCCCCCCCCCCTGGGCACTCTCCGCCGTGTACATCGCTCCTTCTCGCTCAGCTCCCACGGCTCCCATCCCATTCGCTCCCTCCCTAAGGCTGAGACGCGGCACAACAACGTATGGGTGTTGAGTTTCGCCCGTTGTTGCTCGCTCCTTTTTTTTCCTGACGCGGCCCTCCTCTCCCCGCCTCCTACGCCGGAAAGCAAAAAACTAAAGAAAGAGAAAAAAGGCTGCCCGGGAACACACAACACAGACATCCATGAAGTTGCCTGCCTCTCTTCCTTTGGCAGTGCTGCTTGTGCTGCTCACCTTGAGCGGTCTCGCAGAGGTGGCCCAGGCGCAGGGTCTACTCGGTCTACTGGCACTGCAGATGAAAGGGTACACGTCGTATAGCTCCGCTTCTCTGTTGAGCTCTGGCATAGCTGTCACGTACTCCAGCACTGAGACGACGTGCTTTGACGCTGGCGGCGTCCCAGCCAGCGACGCAAACACTCGGTTGAGCAACACCGTCGCGTACTGGATGAGTATCAACGGCGGTGGAAGCACGAGCACTATCTACACTGGCTCCAGTGCGGCGCCGTCCCTGCCCAACACGGCCTGTGCAGAGCGTGTCGAGGGCGCCACGACACCGAACAGCGCCAACTGCTACTACCGCTGGCGCTACGGGTTCTACGACATGTACTCGTACAAAGACGAGCCTGGCACGGCATACTGGGCTAACCTCTACCAGCAGAGCTCGGGAGGCAGCCAAGTTCTGAATCAGTTTGAACAATTCATCTGGGAGCCTAAGGTCGACGCCTCTGGTAAACGATACCCACGTGGGTACTTTGGCGGCGTCGCCAGTTTCGACCCCGTCATGAGGGGTCTCTACCGCATGGACGCGCCACTAGTGCCGAAGAATAACGACCCGAACCCAACGAGCAGCTTTATGATTGTGTGCGAGCACCAGCTCTATCCGGAGAGGCCCCCTTTTACCACGCGCATGCCGCAGCCAGTGTTTGTGAATGGCTTCAAAACCCTCATGTGGTCTCAGTCGCACTGGTGGGTCATCTTCCTGATAGTAGCCATTATCATCCTGGCCTTCCTCTTCTTCATCGTCATCTACTGCTGCTTCACTTCAATGAAGCCAAAGGAGGAGCCGCCGCTGTTCGTAATGGTCATCCGCGAGCGCGTTGGCAAGGGGTACGTCGTCACTGATAGAGCATCCCAGGCGACAAACCAGCAGTACGCCGTGCCAGGTGGGATGCCGCTGCCACCGCAGATGCTGTCACCAGCGCAGGAGGAGCAGCGCCGCCAGATGCGCTATGGACGCGGTTTTAATCCTCTGCAGCCGCACGGTTCGGAGGACATGGCCGTGGGTGCGGCCGGTATCTACCAGAACGGCGGGCGCACTCAGTATGCCCACGGCAATGTACCCACGAACTCGGATGGCAACCTCATCGGCTGCAACGCCGTGGATATCAGCGAGGAGGCCTTATCTTACCAAGGATCGTCACAGAATGTACAAGAGGCGGATGGCGCTGGAAATGCTTCCCAGGAGCCCAGCCTCGTCACCTCGAAGCGTCGCAGCATGCGTCGCAGTCGTAACCGCAACATTTCACAGGCCTTCGACGATGTCGAGGTACCACAGGCTGGCGAGATCGATGAGGCGAACGTGAACCTGTAAAGAGAACGAGGAAACCACAGAGAGAGAGCATATCTGCCGCTCTCCCTCCTTCAATTCTTGCTTGAGAGGAAGTGGAAGTGGGGTACGTGGGATGTGTTTCGGTGTCTCGACTGACTCCTTCTCTCCCTACACCTCCCCCCCACCCTCCAACGACCCTCTGCTGATGTGCACATTTTGTGTTTTGTTTGCCTGTTTTTTCCACAGGAAGACCGCGACGACACACCCTCTCCTCCTGCTCCTCCTCGCCGCCCAGGAAGATGTCTTTGGGCAAGCCCATTTCAGTACACGCATGTACACGCTACCCCTACTCTTGTAGGCGACACATTCTCTCCGGGAGGCGTGATCTCTGTTCTTCGCGTGATTCCACGGGGCAACGAACAAGCTCAGGAAAGAAAGATGAAGAGGCTCAACAACATGAGTACTTGCGCGACTACTGTGTTGGCTACGGCGACTAGTGCTATTCTCTCCTGTGCTGGAATTGTTCCCCCCTCCCCTCTCCCTTTTCTGTCTGGACCCTCCCTCCTCCCCCTCCTCTAGGCTTCTGGGCTCGGTTCTCATGCTATTTTCGTTCTATTTTTCTGCGGGCATGCATCGGTGCTTGTGGGCTGGTCTGCTGGTTTGAGTTTTCTTTGCTCTCTGTTCACGTTTCTCGCCTTTCACTGCCCCCACCCCGCAGGTATCTCTCCTTTGGTGGGTGTGCGTGTGTGTGTGTGTGTGTGTGTGTGTGTGTGTGTCCATGAATATTTCTTTTATTGCCTCCCTGCCATAACCCGCCCCTTCTTCTCATCCCCTCCCCCCTCTACTACCCCCTTCAAGCTGGAGTTGTCCGCCTCTTTGATCCGCTGTCTTGGTTTGGTTTTGCTCAACCGCCTTCTACCCCCTCCTCACCTCTCCCTCCCTCTATTCACCCCACCCCACACACGTGTGAACAGCATACACGCACATACCTGCTTCGTGTTGATCGCAGCTCACGCTCCTTCGCTCTCTCTCTCTCTTCTCTTGCATGACGGACTGTATGTGTGTAGGCGTGTATATGTCTATGTATCTGCCGTGTGTAGGGGCCTGTGCGGACTGGGGTTATCCTCTCTGTTCTTTGCGTGATGTTGTTTTGTTCCCCGCGTTCTGAACGTGAGAGTATCGCCTGCTCTGATAGGTCAAGCGATTACAACCACCTCCCCGTTGAGCCCGCGCTCCTCAATTCACTTCACTGCACCTTTTCCTCTTATGCTCTTGCTTAGTTACTCTCTTTTTCTCTTTCCTACTGGCCTCTACACATTAGGCATGTGTGTATGTGTGTGTGAGTCGGTAGGCATGAATGTATCTCCTCCATGCTCTCCTGTTAGATGTGCACATTATATCCTCTATGTAAATTTATGTATGCATATGTATATATATGAGAGAGTGTGTGTGTGCATGTGTATGTGCCTAGTCATTGCGCGTTGCTTGTCCTTGGTGCTGTCGTGCGGCATGTATAGAGAGGTAGTGCACGTGGTGGTTATTCTTATGTTTCTTCCTTTATATATATATTTTTTGAATGGAATAATAAAGGCAGCACGAAGGAAAGGGAAGAAAAAAAGAGAGAAGGAGGAAAAGGGGACTCCGATGAGACGCTCTCGATCGCGTTCCGCTTAATGCACACACACACACACACACCCTCTCTCTCTCCTCGTCGTTGTCCCTTGCCTGTCTCTTTCGTTTCCTGTGCATGAGAATGTTGCTTGACCTCTGTTTGGTCTCTCCTCCTCTGCATGTGCAGCTTCCTTGTGTATTCAAGTCTCTCTCAGCTGTGTGCGTATGTGTGTATGTGAGGTGGGGTGGGGTGGGGCGTATATATATATAAATATATACTGACATTCTCCTTTGCATGTCATCGCTTCCTCTGCATCGCGACACCAAACTTGTTTGCCGGCCCTCCCCCCTCCCCCCTATTACCCCATTCACTCATTCATTCATACATACACATACACACACATGTCGCTTGTTTTTGTTCTTCTCTTTTCTTCCTTGCTTGCTTTTGATGTGGATGGACGCAGGGCCTGCTGTAACGTGCGCGTGCGTGCCCCCCCCCCCTCCCCTCCCTCGCTTGTCCTCCGCCATTCCTCGCATTTTTTGTCTTCTCGTTTTTCTCGTTTTTTCATCTTCTCTTCTCTCTTTCTTCGCTTCTCTCGCAGATCTGCACAAGAGCACGTCTGCGCGTAAGGGAGGAGGTGTGGTGAGCTGTGCTGTGATGCGTGTCCCCTCCTCGTTGCCTTGCATGGGATGCCGAAGTGGGTGTGGCAGTAGAGAACAGAGTCCACAACAGAAGCAATGAAGGGGCTCTCCCACGCTCAGAGAGAAGCGAAGGAAATGGGATACTGACACACCGGGGTGCCGATACATGCTTGTGGCGATCACGCTCACTGGTCTCTACGTGAGGCACGTCACCCCCCCCACACACACACACACACCTTTGCAGGGAGAGAGGAAATAGGGAACGATGTACAGAGTGAAATAGAAGAGGTAAGGCAGTCAGCCATAGAGAAGGAAACAGAGTGGTCTTTTTCGTTGTCTGCACCTCTGTGCTTTTTTATAGACCTCAGCTCTCCCCTCGGCTCCCCCTCCCGACACCGCAAGCCCGTGAAACGAGTAGCCTCTCCACCACTGTCTTCGATTTTTTGAGCTTTTCATGTTTGCGAGCTCATTCCCCCGCCTCCACACACCTTTTCTTCCACCATTGCCTCCTTTCCTGTTGTGCTGTTTCGATGGCTTCTTCCATGGTGATGGTGAAACACACACATACACACAGGCACAGGAGCATCTGCACTTTCACATATGCATGTGTGTGTGTGTGTGTGTCACTGACTCTATCCTTCCTCTCTCCTCTTCCTCTTCGCCGCGAGCACCGCTGCCGTACTGGACACTTTTGTCTCGACGTTCAGTTTCACATGTGTCGTTGCTTCCCTGGCCTTTTCGCTCGCTTTACCTTCTGCCTACAAATGCGTCCAGAGAGTGGAGGACATAAAAAGGCCCCCCTCTTTATATACCCGAAAAATGCGCCATCATGCAGAATGCCCTTCCCTTTCCCCTCTGCTTCAGCGTTTCCGCCGCATGTCTCTCTCAATGGCTCTCTCTCCTTATCCTTATTCCCTCCCCCTCTCCGCTACTCGCACACGCACACGTCGTCTACAAAGCTGGCCGTTCACTGTGGCAGCGCATCAGGCAAACAGGCACAAAAAGCTGAAGAGACCACGAGGCAATCACAACAACAGGGAGACACCAGGAATTAAGAATAAAAACTGACAGAGCACAAGAGAGAAGCAAAAAAAAAATAGGAAAAGCGTCATCATCAACTTTGTGAAAGTTGTGCCCGTTGCACTGGCGACTCTTCCATTGACGCACTCTCTTCTCCCCCTCCTTCTGTCTTTGCACACTCAAGCACCTCTACAAAGTTTCTTGTCGCTCTTCGCCCCGCCCGCCCCCTCAAATCTCTCTCGTGTGTTTCACTTCCTATCCGGTTGGGACTCCGTTTCGCCAGGCTTCGTTGATCATCTTCTTCATCTCCATCATTTCTCTCTCTGTGTATCCCTCGCAAGCACTCAGAGACACTGTGTTACGACAGGAAAACCACACCGAGCACTTAGCATGGCAGTGCAGCTCGATGGGGCAGTGACGCCCCACCACATGGATGGCGCTCGTCGTCGTCGCCCCACCACTCTGTCCGTTGCGATGCTGCTGCTCGTGCTCCTCAGTTACGGCGTCGAGTATGTGCAAGGCTTTGCGTACGTGCCGGTGGTGACCACCTTCGTGAGGCCCGACCGAAGCGGCGACAAGATGGAAAGCCGTCTTCTCTGTCAAGAGGGTGGCGGCTACATTGCTGGCGAGCCAACGGCCGCGCTGCACACCGCTGTCATTCAGGCGGCACGAGGTGCCGGTGCTGCCACGGAGTGGTACGCGTACCTTGCGGCCAGCACGAACGCAAACCCCTTGATCAATTGCCCTCCACCCCTAGTTGACCACGTCATCGGCTCCGGCGCTGGCGCGTCCTTCGGCTGCTACTGGCGCTGGAACCAAGGCCGTTGGTCCGAGATGGACGATAACCCAGACTTGCCGCTGTACATAAGCCACGTTGGCGTCACCTTCTATGCCGGCAACTACTTCTTGGAACCGTTGTCGCCTTCAGTGAGCGTGTACGGCGTGCAGGGCGGCTTCCCGTCATGGTTCAACAAGACCGAACCCTTGAAGTCGCAACTGCGGCCGAGCGCCATGTTTGGCCAGGACCTTCTTGCGGTCGGGAACGGCGACGCGTCCACCTGGTCCGACAACAAGGCCTCGGGTGGCTACAGCTATGCCGGATTCTCGTTTAGCGCCATCTACAACAGCAGTAAATGGAACGCAGATGCGCAGAAAGCGAGCCAAGCGAACTTCTGGGCGGTGTGCCAGGCACAAGGCTCGAGCCGCATGATGTACGAGCAGCAGGACACCTCCAGCAAACTGCAGAGCCTCTGGTGGGTCGTCTTCTTCGTCGCCCTCCTGGTGCTGTGCTTCGTCGTCTTCGTCTTGGCGGCGTGCTGTCAAGACAATGAAAACATGGACGAGCCGCCGGAGGACGCACCGGAGTGGGCACAGGAGGAGACAAAGCAGGTCACGCACACCAAGTCCTTTGTGTCGACACGCTCTTTTACGCAGCAGCACAACTGCCACAGCTCAGACGACGACATGAGTGTGAGGAACCCGGGGGAGGCCTGCCAGCAGAATCAAAGCAACATGTACGGCGCCAACCACAATACAGCGAATCAGCTGCCGTACAATCAGTACCCCAACCCACTCTCGAGCCAGAATGGCGCCTACAACCAAGGAATGAATAATCAGTACAACGATCATAGCCGCGTTACGAACAACTGGATGTAAGGCGCAGGGTGCAACAACAAAAAAAAACGCAACGCAGCAGCGATACGTTGGGGAACAAGTGCGGGCGTGCGCCCCTTAGAGGACCAGAGAACAATGACCCGACTGACCTGCTCTACAACTATGTGGCTCACGCTCTGTGCCAACTCCATTAGCCGTGCACACCAGCTGTTTCGCTCGGTGACACGCGTCTCTCGTTATGTTCTCTTTCGTACCTGGCGCCTTGCTGCCATCCTTTGTTCTCGGTGGTTTGTGGATGTACTTCGTTATCAACTAGGTGAGAAGGGAGCGTGTCGTCAGAAGTCAGAGCAGGGGAGGAGGGACGAGGGGGAGGGGGGAAGGACGTCGTCGTCATTCACGCCGACTCACTCGCCCATGTGTGTGCGTGTGTGTGTGTGTGTGTGTGTGCGAATCACGACTGCGACTTAGGTGATTGCCGCGCCTCTCTCTCTCTCTCCCCCTTCTCGCCCCCCCCCTCGCTTCTACCCCCATCCTCTCCCTCTGTGTGTAGTCCTCTGGAACTCCTCCCCCCCTCCCCCGCTCTTGGGTGCCTTTTCCCCCTCTTCTCTGTGTATGTATGTATGTATGGGGGTCTATATTACCTGTGCTGTGGTGCACGTCTGTTGGGTGTTTATGATTAGTAGTATTATTCTTTGCGCCCTTTGCTGGGGATGTCCCTCGTTATACTCCATCGTTTCTCAGTTTCGCTCTCTTGGGCGGATTTGCAGTTGGGGGGACGGCGGGCGGGCAAGGGGAAAAACAGCAATGCCACGCATACACACACACACACACGAGACGCAGCACCCTTCCTTCATGCTTTCCACAAATCGCTTCGCAACTCTCTCTCTCTCTCCCTTCATCTTCCGTTGACGCTCCTTTCATCACTCGTCTCCTCTTTCGCCACTGGTAGCTGTCATCTGATACGTTGGCCGGAGAGGGGGGAGGACGCTTTCTCATTCTCTCCATGATGCACGTAGTGAACGCGCTTGCCTGAGAAGAGGTCAGAATGAAGAAAAGGGTGGCGACAGCTCTGGTGGACGAGGATCCCGTGTATCTCCCCTTGCGTCTGTGTAAGGGTGGGAGCCCGTTGTATACCGCGCCTACATTGATTACCCTCTCCCTTGGGCCACACTCGATGTCCCCTTTCCCCTCTGCGACCCCGCTCTCCCCGCCATACCAGTATTGTGGACTTTTACTCTCTCTCGCCTCTGTGTGAGCGTCTCCCAATTTCTCTCGATGAGTTAGCTTGCTTCACTGAAGTCTCTTTTGCGTGTGTGTGCGGCTTCTGTTAGTCGCTCCCCTCCCCCGCCTTCTCTTCGCTTACGTATTCGCAAGTGTTGTCGCTTGATGGGATAATCGCGTCTGTGCTCTTCTTCAGGGGCACGCACGCGCCGTGAGAGAGAGGGGAGGGGGGAAGAGGGTGGATGATTAGAGGACTGGTACATGTCAGCTATTCTTTTAAAAAGAAGAAAATGCACTGCCCTCCTCCAGCAGTGCACAACAAGCGACAAGGGCACGCAGAATATCTTCCATGAATAGTATATCCCCTGCTGTTTCCCCCTGAGCGTGTGTGTGTGTGTGCGTGTATTCCCGACTATGTATTTCTCTCTCTCTCTCTCTCTCCCTCTGTGGGTGCGGGTATCTTCTTTCATGTTTACTTTGTTTTGCTTTGCTCGCCTTCCCTCTTTCCCTTCGCGAGTCTTGGGCTGTCTCCCCTCTTCTTTATGTGTGCCTCCACTCACTCCCTTTTCCTGGGCAATATTTGCTTCCCTGTCGCCCCCTTGGCCTGTATCATTGCCCTCACAACCCACAACGCGCACACGCTCGTGTTTACGTAGGTAATGTATGGGCATGTGCCGATGTTTCCCCCAAAGTCAAAAATGTGCACATGCGCCGCTACACGCACGCAGGACAGACAACGAGAACCGAGTGTCATGGCGAGGTGCGGTAGTTGATGCGTGTCGGGCTTCGTTACGCATCTCCCTCTTTTTTTCCTGTTGGTCTTTCGGTGGCTTTGCGCGATCCATTACTCTCTCCTTCGCTGTTCCCTCCCCCTCCCCCCCCCTCACCGCCTCCCTCATCAACTCGTTTTGTGTTTTGTCGTTGCTTTGCTCGTCTCTCCTTTGGTGGCGCGTTGCTCCCCACCCACCCACCCCCCTCCATGTGAACCTATTTTTCTCTCTTCACCGCCATGTTCCTATGCCTCCCCCTCCCTCTTCTCGGCTAGGTAGATGCCCCCTATGAAGATGGTGCTCTCTTTCTCCCTCGGCCTCTGTGCACATAGCCCGCGTGTGTGTGTGTGTGTGGGGGTGTGTATGTGGGTGGGTAGGTGGGTGTGGTCTTTCACCTTTGCTTCTTGTCAGTTTGGTGCTCTCCTTCTCGCATATTTTTCTTCCTTTTCTTGTCTAGGACATCGCCTGTCTTTCCCCTCCTTCAGATGTTAGAGGCATCCACGCATGGTCGGCCTACCCCTTCCTCCCGCTTCCTAGTCCATCGCCAGCTCTGCCTTGGGCGCATACACGTGGAGAGTTTGAGAACCGAACAGCAATGCACCTGCTCAAAACACACCACCTTCTGCCCTCTGCGCTCTTCTCCTCTCCCCCCCCCCCCCGCGCATGCGTTTGTGTCTCGCTTCTCTCTCTCCGCCATACGGGTCACCATGCCAAACACTGTCCACGAAGGGAGTGAAACACACAGCGGCTTGACGCGTAGAGGTGTAAACTGATGTCCGGCAGTAAGGGGGAAGAAAGAGGGAGCGAGATATGGGTGAGGCAGGCAGACGAGGAAGAGGCGTCCAGTGATGACCTGCAGATCTCCCCTCCTCTCTAACACTTCTGCTCCTCGTCTTCGCTCTCTCGCGGAAAAGCGGGTCTGACGGGGGGGGCACACACGCACCCTGTAGCCTTGCTGCGACGTCCGCTCTGGTAGATGACGGCAGCACAGCACCGAAAGAGGGGAGGCGTGGCACGAAGACACCTGCGCTCGCGTCTTTGGCTCTTCCGCCTCCCCTCATTGCCTATGAATGCATGCGTGTGTGTGTGTGTGTGTGTGTGTGTGTGTGTGTGTTACCTCCTATAGATGCTCTCCCTCTCTCTCTCTCTTGGTCCTTGCTCTCGCCTTTTTCTTTGTGGGGTGCATGGGCTGGTGCGGCTATGCCATGAAGATGGCAATCGCTACTGCTGCTGCTCGCTGCCGCTCATGTTAGGCGTTGAGGAGAGAGTCTCACGCTACTTCGTTGGCCCTCCTAATTTGTCGCGCTCTTTTCTTTTCGGTGTTTCAGGATTGTGGACCCCACCTCGTGTACCCCTCGTCGCCTCCCTTCGTCTCCGCCCGCAGGGCGCGTGCAGTAGTCACTGGTGGTTCAGTCCGGCACCTTCAATTTGAAGAGACTCCTCGTGGCTGTGGATGCGAATGGGTCCCCCCCCCCCCTCAGGTTTATGCCTGGTACTCCACTTCTTAAGGCCACAGAGAATAGCTCCCTCCCCCTGGAGGTATGCTGCACACGTCTTTCATCGCACACCGCGTTGCCGCTGAGGCCACCGCGGCGCCGATCTCGTACCGGCATCAAGAGAAAATTCGCCTCTACCGTAGCTTGTTGAAAGGGGCGCACGGCTTCCCGTTGCGCTCGCGCCGTGACGTCATTACCGAGGAGGTGCGGTGTACTTTCCGAGACCCAAACAATGAGCAGCTGAGCGAGAAGGACATTGACTACCGGCTTATCCTCGGATGGGAACGGGCCAAGTCGATCAAGACGTACGCACAAAACATGCACTGGTTTCACTCGCGAGATGAGGTAACAAAGGAGATGATGTACTTCTCCGAAGAGCGGGACCGCAAGAAGATGGCAGAGATGCGCCGCTTCAACCAGGTCGGCGATGTCCGCCGCAAGACTCAGGAGGTGACGGAGTTCAAGTCCACTTACTATAATGTCCACCCCGACTATCACTGGAAAATTGGCCAGAAGCCGCTGACTCACTCACGGGACGTGTGGCGCGCACGCGGGCAGTACGGCTCGGACGTGGGCGGACCGCGGCAGAAGTTTTTTGTGCGTCGCTTCAAGGCCATGTTTCCGCAAGGCTGGTGAGCGGAAGTAGAGAGGTTGGGCAGTACTGAGAGAGGGGGCAGTGAGGAGGAGGAGGAGGGTCATTGAGGGTTCAGCTGGGAGGTGACAAGCAATGCGTCATCTCGTGATTGTTGTTGCTGTAGTGGCCGAGCCGCTAGAGATCGAGGGAATACCCCGAGCAACACTCAGTTAAGTGCGTTGATTGCGCCGCCTCGACCCTTCCCTCCCCTTTTTCCCCTCTCTTTCCCACTTGCCTCGTCACCCTCCCCCCCCTCCGCCAATCGACGCTACGCACGCACCCCTCCCCCTCGTGCTCGCTACTCCTGTCGTGTTTCTTATGTATGCCCCTGTGTTATCCCCCACTGTTCTTTTCTGTGTCTGCCTCTGCGTGTGATGTCTCTGCCAATGCCTGTGCCTCGGTGTGCCTACGCATGCCTGTAGACAATGGGTGGTGGTGGTAGTGGTGAGGCAGACGCTCTTTTGGCAGCTGGACAAATCATTATGGTGGTTGACCTCTCGTTATCTCTGACCCCCTTTACCCCACACTCTCTCCCTCTCTCCCTCTCCAAGCGCAGAAGGCGAGGCGCGTCAAAGGGAAAAATATCACAGCTCCAACCACAGCGCCTGCACGTGTAAGTGGGTCTGCTGTGTGGGTGCGTCTCTGTGGGTTTTTCTCCGGCGGGGACAGACGGACTCGTAGCATCGATCGATTTCCCCTGTCTCGTCACCTGCGGTGCTGCCAACTGGAATGCCTCACCTCTCCTTTATTCCCATCCCCTTCCCCGTTCGTCCTTCTCCCCATGGCTTCTGCTTGTCCTCCTCGTCCCTCTCGCGTGCGGCTCTTATCTAGCAAGCAGAGTTTACCCCACCAACACTAGCACAGGCACACACACCCATATCCGGCCATTCGCCCCTCCTTTGTTGGAGAAAAGAAGGCTGTGCTGGTGTGAGCGTCGCACCGCCAGTACCCACCACCTTTAGCTAGACAGCTCTTACAGTTGGCGCGGACGTTGTGGGCGGTTCGCGCAGGCACTCACCCTTAACTCTTCCCCAAGTCCCCTCTTCACCATAGAGATCCCGTGTGTGTAGCATCTTTTTCTTTCCACTCTCTGAGAAGATATTTGCATCGCTCTCCTCCCAAATCTTCTTCTCCCCCAACCCCCACCCCTTTCCTCAACGGCCTTTATGGACGGCACGCGTGAGCAATCAGGCAGCTGCACCAGCGTTGCCATTGCCCGCCACGCGGCGTCCCCGGGCCCCTTATCGATGTCCTTCCGAACTGCTGGGATCGAGTTGACTGGTGCGACCCCTGTGATGGACAGCGTTGGCGCCTTCACAACCATCGCGGCGAGCACGCGCCGGCACGTTTCCCCCACCAACCGTGATACCTCAACCACTGCTAGTCTTGGTGGCGGTGTAGGTAGTGCTGGAGGCTACGCTGAGAGACTAGCTCCGTCCTCACACTCGGTAATCAACGCATCTGTTCCCCCTGGCGCGTCCATCGCAGGCGACAACCATCCGAGCTCTGGTACCCTCAGCACGCGAGTGGGCTCTGCAGCGGCGACCACCAGGACTGTGGCGGTAGAAAGCCACTTGACAGCTGCTCAAAACGGCGAGCGCGGCGATAAAGGAAACATTACCAGCCGCAGCCACCGCGGCATATTTCGTGGAGAGGCAACAGGAACAGCCACAGCAAAGGTGCTGCAGCGTCCAGTGACGGTGACCACCCCACAACCACGCCCGACCTCTTCCACGCCCTCAGAATCCTCATCTTGCTTGGCGATGGAAGGGTCGAGCCGCGGCTTCGATCAGGTTCCACAACAAGGCCAACAACCAGTTTCTCCAGGAAGGCTTTCTTCGAACGCTCTCTTGTCTACCGGCGTGCCTGTCCAACACCTTTACCGCGTTCCTTCAGCTTTCTACGCGCACAATGGCGTCACCTCGTCGGCGGCGCTGTCGATTGTACGAGGCCGCTGTGACCGTGGCAACACCTTCACAGTCCCGGCTCCCTCGTATATCTCCGCCGAGGACACCGCGCAGACGCACGTGCGACGGCTACCGGGGGCGAGTTTCTCTTCAAGCGACATGGATGCGCTAGAGGAACGTGCTCGTCGCGCCGCGGAGCTGCACGCCAGTGTTGATGTTGGTGACGAGACCGAGACGGTGTTGGCCTGGGCAGCGGAGAGTCGCTCGGGCAAGACAGGACGTGTCCAAGTCCCGGTGCCGTCGTCGTTGTCGGCCGTACGGGTGGCCCGTGGGTACCGTCGCTCCCGCTGTCGATCCATATTGGGCTCTGAAGACGGGCCGCCATTGGACAGTGGCAGCGTCAGTTTAGTTCCTGGGCCAAAGCGACGGCGCCGGCACGAGGGCGTGGGGGGCTCTGTGTACGTGCAACCGTACCAGCGCCTCAGCAACACGAGCATCCGTGATGACGGCGGCACCCCTGCCGTGCCAACGCGGTGGCTAACATCGCCGTCCGTGTCATCCTCGTCATCCATAGTGTTCGCGTCTCCACAGTCACCGGCAGTGGCACTCGCTTCCGCGGCGACGTCAACGAGCGGCATCAGCGCCTCCCGACCACGAGTTGCCCCATCGCCTTTCAGCGCGGTCCTCGCTTTCTTTGGCGCTGTGCCATCGAGGACAGCGGCGATGACGGCGAGCGGCACCGGTCCGTTTTTGAGGACCGCCACTACACCTCCCACAGAACCGCCTGCGTGGGTGCGGCCGTGGGTGTTGCACACCCTCTCGCGTGCCTTCGCTGCTCACCTCGCGCGCGATGTGGACGCCTCTGTGGCAGCGGCAGCCAGCTTCACCTCGACCCCAGCTGCTAGCTCTGCTGGTACTGTCACCCAGAGCCTACATTCATCCCTTCCTGTAGCGTTCTATGCTTCCGCTCAAGCAACGGAGACCTCCGCGTCAGCGCAGCCGCGCACGCTGCGGGCCGCTCTGCTGCTGATCTTCGATGGGCTAGAACGACTTGAGGCGGGTCTGGCGGAGGTGCTGGTGGGCAGGCCGAACGCGTGCCACTCGCCAGACGCTGGCCATGGCGTGAAGGTTGATGACTGTCGCGTGTCACCACGCGTGAGAGGTCGAGTCCCCCGTGCACCTTCCCCCTCCTCTGCGGCAACAGCGGCTGAGTCAGACGCATCTGCTGGATTTGTTGAGCAGCTGCGCCATCTTACGCGACAGTGGTGTGAAGTACTCTCCCAGTGGCCGTGCGAAGTAGTGACGCTCGGCTATGTGGAGTGGTGGCTGGGGCACGCGATTTGGACCGATCTTGTAACGTGTGCCGCAGCCGCGCGCGTCGCCCTCAGTGCGTTTCCAGCGACTTCAGAAGCGATTGCTGAACAGGAGACGAGGGGGCGGGAGGCCGAGACCAGCAATGGGGGTGAATGGCAGCCGCCTCAACCGTCACCGCAAGTGCCGGCCTTTGCCCTACAAGGCATCCTCGCGGCTGCTGCGACAGAGGGCATGCGCACGCTTCTGGATGCGTTGGTGGACGCCTTTGTGCGCGCCGTCAGTGATCTGCTACGCAGCACTGACGCTGTTGGTCAACCTCGAAGCGCGGAGCGCTCTGCCTCTTGCCGCAACATCCAGGTGGAAATAGCAGTCGCTCCGATAACGAAGGCACAGCACACCTGCATGGCGCTTCTTCGCCTTTTTACGTCTCTCTACGCGAGCCCACCACCAGTTCTTCAGCAGCTTCTGACGCTGATACGTGGTGAGGATTGTTTCTCCTCCACGGTGACCGGCGCGGCTGCGAAGGGCGATGCGAGAGCAACGACGCTGCACGACGATGCAGACTCACCAACGTCGCCGGGTAGTCTCTCCACTGCCACAGCTGCCGCTGTTGCAGGTGAGGATCTCAGGCAACGGCCGCACCCACCCCCACCCCCATCATCTTCGTCTTGGTTATCACCGCGTGGTGCACCCCCTGGCTCGCCATTTGCTTCAGTGGTGAACCTCAGTGCACTGGACGCTTCACAGTTGCGATCACGTGTGTGTCAGCTACAGTACCAGCTCCTCTACGCTGTATGCCGTCTCTGTAACGAGCTGCCCATGCGCTGGCAACCGCAGGACTGCACTCGGGACGCTGAGGAAGGCGAGAGCAGCAGCGTGCGAGCCAGCAGCGCCACCTACATGGAGTTTTCCCCTGCTCTTCGACACCAGAGTGACTGCGAGATGGCAAGGTTATCCTTGTTCGCTACAGCGGCGCGGTTGGCGGCCACCGTATCGGCTCTGCTCCTCCACGTTCAGCTGCCCATGAAGGGAGACCTGTTGTGTGTCGCGGGCCGCCTGGCGCAGTGGCGTGCGGCGCTGCTCCGATCGTCGTGCATGAACGAGCGTGAGTACACGGCGACGATGGGTCACCTCTGTGCGCTCATGACCCAGGCCATGTGATTTGCGAGAATGTCGCTCGTGGTGGCTGATTCACCGGATCGAAGACATCCTCGAAGGATTGTGCCGTGATGGGTGAGTGCAATACACTATCGAGAGGAAGAGCAGAAGACATATGTTTTAGACTCTCTGCTGTAGTGTCTGTGAGGGAAGGAGGGGAAAGCGGCAAGTGGCAGTACCGCATTGGCCAGTATAACTCCTCCCTCCATCAGTATAGCCCTGATGAGCACACACACACACACAGAAGAAGAGGTACTGTGGGTATGATGATTGACAACCTCGCTCTCCGTGGACGTCTCCTCCCCCCCCCCCTCCTCTTCCTTCTCCCTTCCTGCTCTGACACAGGCAGCCGTGCGTGTGGGTCTGTCTGGACGTGTGTTGGTTAATGCGTGACTGTGTGTACGTCTACACACGCCACTAATGTGCCGTAGTCCTCTTTTCCTTTACTCATATCGTCAAGAGAGGGGTGCGGGGGGGGGACTCAGAGAGGAGGGGGTGGTGTGGAATGCTCTGCGTGATAACGACCCTGGCGGCTTCTTCTCGTGTACCTGCCCTTCTACCGTGCTCATCCCTCTTCTCCCCCTCCGCTCAGCTCCCTTCCCCCCCTCCTCCTCCCCCGCGCGCCTTACACGTTCTTCTCTTCCAGTGCTCCTCACCCCTCACCTCCTCAATGGCAGCGGATGAGTGGCAGCGTCGTTTAATCTTACAAGCGAAAGCAGAAGCAGAAGCAGAGCATCGCACAGAAAAGAGAACGGATCATCGAGCTCACCTGCGTGTCTGTGTGGTGGGTGCGGGCACACATGTCGGGACCTCTCAGCAGCAGGCCGTACAGCAAAAAGGCCCAGCAGCGGTGTGTGCGTTAAGCGGACGGAGCAATAAAAAGACGGGGTATGCGAGACAAAGCCTCTACATCCACCTCAGTGTAGCATGCGTGCACGAGGGCTACAACCTCCTTTGATCTGCTCGCCTACACGCACGCACGCACACATACACACACTAAGTTAGGCTTTCTCCTTTTTTTTTCTCGCCAGCCACACCCGTTAGGGTAATGTCGAGTCGCTCTCTCTCTCTCTGGCACTGACTCTACCAGTGCAGCATCCTTCAGCCCCCCCCCCTCCCTCTTCTTCATCTCCTCCATTCCCAAACGCCTCCCTTTCTAGACACGTAGCTCACTCGCACGCGCGCACCCGTCAGCATCGGCAACAGCAGCGGAGAAAGAGAGAGAGAGAGACAAACCAAACACGAGCGGGTGCTTGCGCGAGGAATTCTCAGCGGGAAGCCTTTGGTGCTTTCTTTATTTTTCTCTTTCGTTTTTCTCCCTACCCCTACCCTGTCTGACTTGGCAGGGAAGTTGAGCAGCTGCGACACGGACAGATATACACCTACCCACACACACACACGCACACACACACGCTTCTCTGTTTATCCACCCTTTTTTCGGCTCCTCACCATCATTTCCCTGCATAATGGCCGACACATCTTCGTCGGCCTCAGCGTCACCCTCGCTACCCATTACCACATCTGCCGCCGCGACAATGCCGGTAGTAATCCTTGTGGTGGGCATGGCCGGCACCGGCAAGACAACGCTGGTGCATCGCATGCAGCACTACGCACACGCGAACAGCATCCGCTCGTATTTCATCAATCTCGACCCTGCCGTGACGCACACCCCATACAACGTGAACATCGACATCCGCGACAGTGTGCAATACGGGGAGGTCATGAAGAAATACCGGCTGGGCCCGAACGGTGCTATCATGACGTCGCTGAACCTCTTCGCCACAAAGATTCATCAGGTCGTGTCGCTGCTGGAGAAGAAGGAGATGCTGGACTGGGTCGTCGTGGACACGCCTGGCCAGATCGAGGTGTTCACGTGGTCCGCCTCAGGGCAGCTGATAGCGGAGTCATTTGGCGCTGTCTTCCCCACAGTGCTCCTCTTCGTCGCTGACACGGTGCGTTGTGTGAGCAGCCCACAAACCTTTGTGTCGACAATGCTGTACTCCAGCGGCATCATGCTCAAGCAACAGGTGCCCCTCGTCGTCGTGTTCAACAAGACCGACGTGGTGTCCGCGGATTCCGTGGTTTTGTGGATGCGGAACAACGATGCCCTTGACGAGGCCGTTACAAACCCCCGCTGCAATAACCAGAGCAGAGGCTCCCTCTCTGGAGAGCCCGGCGGCGACGAGGCTGCCGACTGGCAGGGCGAGGGCACGCGCGTCGGGGAAGCCGCGCTCTGCTCCAAGGACGTGCTACTCACCAGCCAGGGGAGCAGCTACGCGGGGGCACTGGCGCAGTCCATGTCGCTGTTCTTGCATGAATTCTACGAGGACTTACCATACGCCGCAGTGTCAGCGGCCTCGGGTGCTGGCATGAGCGAGCTGGCTGCCTCGATTGAACGGGGCAAGCAACAGGCACTGGAGGCGAAGGCAGCGAAGGCTGCACAATAAGTAATCCTTTCCCTTGTCATTCCCGGCATGTCATGCACCTGAGTCAGTCGCGCATGAGTCTGACCTCCACCCACCCCGCCTCCTCCCTGCAGTACCGCCTTGTTTCACTTGTGTGTGCAATGTGTACTTCCTGCCTCCTGTTCTCCTCTCTCCCCTTCTGTAGAAGGTAGCGAGTGCAGCACCGCCTCACGTCAATGCTGGTGGGCGGCGGCTACGCATTGCAGCGCGTCATCACAGCTCCTAGGTGTGTCTCTGTGGGTGTGAAGAAATGGGAGAGAGGGACTCGAAGGATATCTGCGGAAGATACGAGACAGAGATGTGGTGTGTACGTGGCAGGGCGTGGGCATCTCATGCGCGGCATCAGTCCACACAGAGGCGCAACTGCGTTGGGCCTTCTCCTCGTTGTTGTTGGACAACACGACTAACTGTTGACGGGAGGGCGCAATCCTGAAGTAGCGCTGCGAAGCATCACAAAGTGTAGCGAGCACGACGCAGCAGCAAACATGGCAGGGTACAGCAAGAGGGAGACACCCAGACACAGACACACACGCACACACACCTGCACCTTCTCTTCCATGTACGTCTGCGCGCATTTGGCTGAGCAGCGCACACGTAGAGACGCGTAGAAGGCGCGAGGAGAAGCACAACACAAGGCCTTGAAAACCGTGAGGGACACTGCCACGCTGTATATTCGTTTCTGTGCCTTCATACCCCCTTGCCAAATTCTTCACCTCGTCCATGCCTGTCTCCCTCCCTCTGCCCCTTTCTCTCTCTTCGCCGTGCCTGCCCGTTCCGTTGTTCAGGGCTCGTAACCATGTGAACTACACCAGTCGCCCTCCCATAGAGGCCTACACACGAACTCCATCTGAGCGCTCCCCCCGCCCACAAAAAAAAAAGGAATGAAAAGGAAAACACACATTATAGAAGCACGAGAGCCTCACGAACACACGAAAACAACACGATCAACGTGCGACGGCTCGCTGTACACCCCTTTTAAGAAGTCCCTGACCAGCATAGTACCGGCCATGAATGTGGTTGGTCTGTGCGTGGTACCTGCGGAGAGCCAGAGCGCCTGCTACTAAAAAGAGCCGCCGCCTCCCTCGTACTGGGGACACACAAGCTGCTTTGCCCTCCGCACCGTCGTTCTCGTGGTGCTCTTCGTGGTAGTGAACAGAATCCTCCAGTGTGTGTGTGTATGTATGTATGTGTGTGGGTGATGGCACGCTGCGCGTGATGCACATCTCCTACTGAGGGATGCCGGATAAGAAAACCGAGTGTTTCGCAAGGATGGCGCGTCTGCGACGCATCGATCTGCTCGAGCTTTGGTGCCAGTTGGGGCAGGCTGCGTCTGTCGTACTGCGACGGGTTGCCCACACTTGACTGGCTGAACGAGACAGAAAAAGAGATGCTGCAGTGCACCCCCCCCCCTTTGATCTTCTTCGGTGTATTTCTCAGTCCGCAATGGAGCTCCTCAAAGGCGGAAGAATCCATGCTCTCCCATAGACGTACCACAACTTATCACAAGTTCGCATCCGCCTTTCCTCCTGAGAGGGGGCCGCCGACGACATCCGCGAATCGTCTGAGACCCGGCCTGGAGGCGGGTGTCTTGTTGCCGAGTCTTCGATGCGATGGATGTACGTCTCCGACGCCTGCATCCTCTCTCTCAGTGGTATGAGGACTGCATCATCCGGAATCAGTGCTGCCACGCGCGTAGAACCCCCGCGTTCTCCCCACCCTTCGAAGCCCATGATGCATGATAAGTAGCAGGTGCAATCGCTGCTGAACTCCGCGATACGAAAGACCGCACGAGGCTTGGCCACACAGGAGAAGTCCGCACGCAGCTGGATTTCCGGCATCAGACCACCGTATCTCAAAGATAATGGGAGGCCCCTTTGCGCCATGAGGGTCACAGCCGCACGCAGAATATTCCTCTCTGGCACAGTGCCTCCAGCAGATGAAAGAAGTGCGATGGAATGGCATAGGGAGTCCAATGGAATCCGGTATAACGGATGTGTCCCCCTCCAAATGTTTCTCACATGGGCTGGTGCTCCCCTGGTGACGAGGGAAGGGAGGACACCTCCGTGCGTGGTATCACAGACTTCACACACACACACACTCCCGAGGAAGCCAAGCAGTCCCCCTATCCCCCTACCAGTGCCAAACCACCTCTGGCGCGGCCAGGGTCAAGCCCCTACGGCGTAGAGGAGGTGCGAACGATGTATCGCTACTGACGCCGGCGGTCAGGTGCTAGGTGGCGTTGCGTCAGAGAAACCTGCGAGGCGGGTGTGGGTGGTGTGCGAGGCGAGGGAAGGGGGGGCGTGCTCCGGTGACTGAGGCGGCGCATTGCTGTAACGCGTGTGTCTACGGCTGCTTCGCACCACGCGATGGGCCCCGTGACAGGCCAGGGGGTAGAGAGAGAGGGGCCATGGGCCTCCTGTGCTGTATGCCAGAGACAGGGATGTGCTGGGAGGATATCGATGCGCATGATGTATTGGTTTCGTGTGCCTGTTCCTTGGGCTAACCTCCCAGCCAACAGCCTCCTCGGAGGACACGCACACCCGTCTCTCACCCGCATTCCACTCCTCCCCCCTTATCGTGCGCTGCCTCTTCGCTTCGCGCTTCCTCTGTCCTTCACTTGTCATTTTCCTCCCTGCTCTCGTGTTTCGTCTCTGCTTCCTCCTTCTGTGCCTCTCTGTAGGCGAGCATGTCTAGGGGGCTAGTGCCGGACTCGTCCTCTCTGTGCGTCTGGTGTTGTTGTTGTCTTCGCTCCTCTCCTATAGTCTCTCCTGTTGTAGTATCTCCAATACGAATAGGCGCCTGTGTGCGTGTGCGTGGGGTTGTCTTGTTGCGTTGCATCATCCTCCAGCAATCATAGCTGGGCCTACTCGCTTCGTCTGTTTCCCCTCCTCCCACGCACACACTCTTGGGCTTTCCTCCCTGTCTTTCTCTGTCCTCTCAAAATGACTCGCACGGTAATTAAGGGTGTAACTCCCGCTGCTCAAGCTAACCCGAGGCCCCATCTGCAAAACAGACCACACACGACAAGGTTTATATCTCGCTCTATAGAGTACCACTGAGTGTTCTCTTTCTCCGCACTACAGACTCCTCCGTCGACGCGCTTGGTCGTCTCTTCCACCTCTCTCACGGAGGTCCCTTTCCCATCACCGTGAGCTACACCGCGCTTCCACGCGAATGTGTATGTACTTTGTTGTTGCTCTTGGACATGCTGCTGCGACCTGACGCCATTACTTATGCTGGATCGCTCTCCCCCTCCCCACACACACACACACTTTCTGCTCTATTTCACTGTTGTTTTCCTCCCGCTCTCCTCTCTCTCTCTCACATCGGCCTGCTTCTTTCTCTCGGGGCGGGAGGGGGGTGCCTTGACAGACGTCTGCACAGAAGCTCATTGATGGAGAAGAGGCCCACTAGGCCAGCTGTCGTACCGCTGTCGACAAGCGACCCCCCACGTGACTGCGCAGCACCAGAGTCCTCGCTGCCTTCCGCACTTTTTTCTCTCCCATCGTGGTGCACGCGGGCAACGCAGCGCCTGTTGCATGAGCACGCGTACTACGCCGCTGCGCAGCTGCATGTCGCCCGCGCAGGGCCGACAGCACCACCGTCGCTGTCTACCTCTGCCTCAGCGCTCGAGACCCCATCGACGCCGTCGCGCTCAGCTAAGCTTTGGCTGACCTGTGCCACCGCAGGAGTTGCGGGCACCTGCGGCGTTATCGTCGGTGTGCGGTTAAGCCCTTGGCTTAGCCGCCGCGCAACTCGCTTGTACTCGCAACGCGAAGCCAAGTACCGCAATCCGCTGCGGCTGCTGCCTTCTCCTGCTGCAGTCGCGCGGCCGGAGTCATGGGGGTGGCGGAGTCTCTGGCACCCCTTAGCGCCACCGCGAGGCTTGGAACATCAGGCCTCGACCGACGCGCGGCGGCCCGACTACGGGCATCCCGCAGAGTGGTTGGCTGCCTGCATAGGCTACCGCTGGCTACCGTGGCGCATCTCGCAGCCCACGCTGCTGAAGCTCTACTCCTCTGTGCGCCATTCACAGCAGAGCAGCACCGATCGCGACACTGACAAGGAAGTTCGGTGGGGCACGCGTATGATAAACAAAGGCGCACACACCCTGACAAAGCACTCCACCGTCGCAGCAGCAACCAAGCCCACCACCACATCCCTTATCCCCTCGGTACTCCTCTTTATCGTGCGCCTCGCACGTGCACCCCTGCAGAAGTGGCAACCACGACCGCAGCACTTGGTGGACGTCTTCGTCTCCGCTACTTGCCAGAGCACCGAGAAGCCGCCTTCTACCAGTGCGGCGGCTGCGCCGCCGCTACTTTGCCTGCCGCGTCAAGGGTTCGCACTGCTATACGACCCCGTCGCCCGCCTTTCTGTGTGGTGCGGGTACTACGTCACCCGTGACACGGTCGACCGTGCACGGCGACAGAGCCGCTGCCTCACCTTCTTCACCGACCGTTCACTGGAGAAGACAGTGCGACGGGTGCCGGCAGAGATGAAGGCACGCGGGTACGATCGAGGTCATCTGGCCCCGCATGCGTCCGTTGCCGCGAGTGCACAGGCAGCCATCGAGGCAGCTCTACTGTCGAATGTGCAACTGCAACATCACCAGATCAACCGTGGCGTGTGGCGCTGGCTGGAAGCGGCGACGAGAGCGTACGTACGACAGCTGCCGCTTGCCCTTACCCCGCGCGACCTGGCCAGACAGCAGCAGTCTGTGCGAAATAAAACGGCAACGGGCGCCGCAGGTGGAGAGACGGCGTCCCCTTCAGACGCCGCAAGCTTCACCCAGGCGGGTCCAACGTCTTTAGCTCCTCACTGCGGCTCTAGTGTAACACCGTGCTGTGGACGTCCGCCGAAATCGGCGTCATCTGTCCCCGCGTCGTCGATTTCCTGTACCCATACTCGTGGCCAAGCAGCGAAACGAATCAATCCTGGCGGCCCACGCCAAGTCCTACTGCGGGACAGTGAGCTCATCGCCCGCCTGCTCGCCGCTCCCGGCGTTGGAAGCGGCGCTGCCCCGCACTTGAGACTCCACAGAGGTGCCGTGTGGGGATGTGCGGCACGGACGCTTCGCTATTGCTGGGCAGGGCAGTGGCGGTGGTGGTGGCGGCACTGTAGTGGCCGTGCTTTGAGTCGCCATTGTGAGCGCGAGGTCGCTGTCAACGTAGGGCCGCTTTACTACAAACAGAGAAACGATGTGGGACAAGGAGATCGGCAGTGTTGCGGCACCACGGCACTGAGCACGCCCGCCACCACTGCGATATCACCCACTGCCATCTCACTCTCTCGGCACTGCGGCTCCGGATCGAGAAAGGTTCATCAGCGGCGCAGGCGTGGGGACAGAGTCTCGCCTCCAACATGGTCCTCATCGCCGTCGCCGCAGTCACTTTTCATCCCTGATGCGTTCTTCTTCTCTCTATGGGACGTGCACACTCACGAACACGTGCACCTGATCGTGCCAAACCGCCCCGATGCAGCATCGATACAGGCGGTCACTGCGGCCGTGGCGGCCAGGCGTTCGAGGGCAGCGGCGGGGCCCACTGCGTCGAAGCCGCTCCCATCACAACGGCGACGACACAACGCGACGCCCCCGTCACAACTGCCATCAGAGGAGGACTTGGAGACGACTCTTCGCTCCCTCGTCGTGCCCACAGTGAAACTGGAACGTCTTTTCGCCGAGTCACTCGTGGAGCTGCGCTCACGTTGCAGGTCGGCTAGCGGGATGGACGTGGCCAGTCGCAACACCACAAGCAAGGTTGAGCACGCCGCTTCGTCGGTGGCGCTGCGGACGAGCTTCAGCCTCTTTCCCGTCTATCGGCAGCGATGGCTGTGGCGGCAGGGCGGCAGTGGTAGTGGTAGTCGCTGAGGTGGCGCATGTCTGTGGCATTTGCTCTCCTTGCTCTGTTGGTACCGGGTGAGCTCCCGCAGTGGAGGCCAATGTGCCCCCCCTCTGCCACCCATCCCGTCCGTTCATCCTCCGGCTGCCTGTTGTCGTTGTGGTCTCTCGTTCTCTCGCCGCCTGTGATGGCCGGGTTGGTCGCCACTGCTCTCTCCTTTTCTTCTTTCGCACCTATTCGCCTTTCCTCCCTATCGCATTAGATGCATACGTAGACACACAACTCAGCAAGCACAAGCACACACATCATCATCGTCTCACACGTGCAGAGGCTTGTGGTGTGAGGCGCATGGGTCAGGTTGTTTGTTTCTCCCTCCGTTAGGCCCTTCCTCTCTGTCGTTACCTTGGTGCTATGGGTGTCGGGTTGCTTGCGCTCTCACATGGAGATTTTGCTTTCTTCGCCCCTCTCTCGCCGCGGTGTCAGCCGCGTATATGCGAGAGCCAAGGAAAGATGGAGAGAGTGAGAAAAGGAAGTAGATGTACTCTCGTTCCTTGTGTGCGTGTCTGGGTGGGTGGATCTGTGGGTCGCCCTTTACTCCGACTCGCCTCGCATCGGTCCTCTCACCTTCCCGCTTGCCCCCCCCCTCCTCCTTTCTCTCTCCCTACAGTTTTCTTCTACAGCGCAACTCCCGCTGTACCTCCTACCAGCGCTTCTCCTTTCACCCTTCCCGCTTCTCCTCTTCTTCGCTTTTGGTTTGAGGTGTGTGCTCATGTTCTGTCTCGCTGCGGCTGCGGCTGCAGCCACTTTCTCCCGTCGCATTATGTACATGTCACTAGACAAGCGCGCTCTCTTGTTCGTTCTCGGTCCTTCACACTTGCCCTTCCCCTTTCTTTGTCGGTTTCAGCCTTCAAATCATCCCCCACTCACAGAGCTCCCCCCTCCATGTCATGTTATCTTACTACATCCTCGACGCCGCACTTGGACCTCTGCTGCTGTTATGGATAAGCAGTCAATCAGGTCAACACTGTCCTTTGCACAAGGGAAGTGTTACCACTCATCACTGCGGCAGCTCCGGGGTTGTAGGCATCCTCTATAAGTTGTGTGTGGGACTTTCTCTCTGCTGCCGCTCTTGGTGGAATCCTTGACACCGAGTAACATCATGTCCCTCTCTGGGCCTTGCCACTCTTTCCCACCTCTCTCGCAGTGCGATGCTGTGCGTCTCACCGCCTTCACCCCCCCCCCTCTCACACCTCCCACGAGCACGTCGGCTCCACGTCAACACAAGTTGGAGCACCTACTGAAATTCTTTCTGATACCTCGATAGATGGCATTCATCATCAGCAACAGCACACACACACACACACACGCAGGCCTTCTCTTGTGATCTTGATTGCCGCTTGTCTCCTCTCCCCCTGGACCGCGCGCCCACCCATCGCAACGTGTTTGCTCTCCGAACATCGACAAGAGCAACGCTGCCTCTCAGTCACGACAAGCGACAACGCAAACAAAGTGTGTACTATTCTCTCGGTGCCTGTGTGCGTGTGTGTTCGTGTGCTGTTCGCATTGACAAGAGCAGCACCAGGTAGCAGCGCACCGCCTCTCTCTCTCTCTGTCTTTCTTTCCCTCCTCCTCTTGCGGCCAGCACTCTTCACCATGGCGAACGGGGCGAAGAACGAGATTACGCTTCCCGACTGTGATCCGTACCTCGGGCGACGGAAGTATGGTGTGTCGATGTATGGCACCCTGTGCATGGAGCCAGCGGCGGAGCAGAACCGTTTGCTCTTCACGACCCCGACGATGAAGAGCTGGTCGACAGATGCTTGGTTTGTCTGGTTGAGCATTGCCCTCATCATCGCCTTGTGTGGCGTAGGGTGCGTCTTCCAGAGCTGTCGATGGTACCGCCGCATCAAGCACCGTCATGAGCGGGAGGAGCGATGCAAGCGTGAGGACGGCATGCTGCGGATTTTAAGTTCCATGTACCGCAAGAGGAGCCAGTCCGCGTCGCAACAGCGCGCCGGAGTCTCGCCCGCCTCCTACATGTGCTCGGAGCCACTCGTCGTGCACGACGCCAGTGACGACGCGGAGGTTAGCGAATGATGGTAGGAAAAAAGCTGCATGCCGTAGAATGCCAGGCATGTGTTGCTCTTCACCTGCCCACCCGCCTTCACCCACCCAGGAGAAGCGCACGTGTAACTTTTTAACCAAATCCTTTCGACTTTGCTCTCTTTCTTCTCTTGCTGTCCCTCCTCACCCCAGCGGCCATCTTGCTCGAGCTTCATGTGTTTAAGTTTCTCCTCATTTATTAGCTCTGTTTTTTTTTGTTTGCTGTCACTGCCTCTCTCTCCCTCTCTGACGCACGTGTACGTGTAAGCTTGGGGTGCTGTGGGGGTATGGCAAATCCCCATGACGATGGTGTGTAATGCTGAGTTGCTCATTTCAGTGAGAGACGTGCACATGTGTGGGTAGGTAGGCGTTCGAGCAGTGAACACCACACCGCCAGACGTTCACCACCAAACGCACATGTACAAATGGATTCACCAACACCAAGTTGACGACAGCGAGCGATAGAGAGAGAGAGAGGGGGGGGAGGGGGACTCCTTGGCATCGGCAACACTGCCCCCATCACGGTTCGCCCACCCCCCTCTCTCTCTCCCTCTCTCCAGCAAGGCTCACGCCTTTCGGGTGTGTGTGCGGTTCGTTTTCATTTGGGGTGCTGCGCGTTGCCTTAAATGGCCCTCTTCCGTTTTTCAATTCGTTATTCCTTCCTTTTTAGTTCTCCTCCCCCCCCCTCCTCCTCAGCACACGTTCCTCTGCGCTGATGTATGTCGTCTTGTTTTGCTTCGTTTCGTTTACCGCCTCTCGTCGCTGTGTCGTAGGGGGCCACTCATCGTCTTCGGGTGGTGTGGGTATGCCGGTGGGGAGTGGGGGTGGGGGCACAATGGCTGTACGGTTGGGCTCTTCTCCTTTTTCTGTTGTGTCACCCTGGAGAATAGGCATGCCGTGTCTTCCTGCTTGTATGTATATAGAGCCTACCTCTCGGCTCCTCCTTTCAACCCCCTCCTCCCTCTCTTCTTTTCTTCCTGCTTGAACTCCCAGTTGTGATGCGAGCACATGGCTTCTATACTCTTCGCCTAGTGTGTGCGGATCGCGATCCTCTTCCCTCTCCCCACAGCTCCAACAGGCCCTCCCCTGTCCTTCTCTTACTGGACTGGGACCGGGGCGAATGATGCATTCATTTTTTCCCCTTTGGCTCTTCCGCTTCACTCTGGCGTGTATGCAGGTGCACGTGCACGTGTCACGACCCATCGTCAGAGAAGGGATTTGCACTAGTCGGCTTCACTACCACCACCACCACCCTTAAAGGCCCGCTACTCACCCTCTTCGCCGGTGAGGAGGAAAAGGGGGACACCTCCGTGCGTGGTATCACAGACTTCACACACACACACTCCCGAGGAAGCCAAGCAGTCCCCCTATCCCCCTACCAGTGCCAAACCACCTCTGGCGCGGCCAGGGTCAAGCCCCTACGGCGTAGAGGAGGTGCGAACGATGTATCGCTACTGACGCCGGCGGTCAGGTGCTAGGTGGCGTTGCGTCAGAGAAACCTGCGAGGCGGGTGTGGGTGGTGTGCGAGGCGAGGGAAGGGGGGGCGTGCTCCGGTGACTGAGGCGGCGCATTGCTGTAACGCGTGTGTCTACGGCTGCTTCGCACCACGCGATGGGCCCCGTGACAGGTCAGGGGGTAGAGAGAGAGGGGCCATGGGCCTCCTGTGCTGTATGCCAGAGACAGGGATGTGCTGGAAAAGGCATTCCTCTCTGCGAGTTTTCCCTCTATCCCTCCTCCAAAGCAGGTGCCTGTCTTACTCAATCTGCTTCGACCCCCACCCTCCCCATGCACATGCAAAGGTATGGAAAGAGAGGAATGCATTATCTTCCTCTTAAAAACTCTCATCGGCCAGTTGGTGTCCTCAGATGGCCAAGAGCCGCTTCGTCTTTGTGTGTTTTTCTCCTCGTATGGCCTTCCTCGCCCCCCCCCCCCCCCCCCCACCCCACCCCCTACCTGAAAGGCAAGCCCCGCTCTCTTTCTCCTCTGCCTCTCTTCTCCAAATGGGGTGCACCACCAAGCCATCACACAAGCACATTCATGCCCGCATCTGCTCACGAATGGAGCGCATGCATGGACACAATCGCGTTCGGCCTGTTTCATCGCTACCTCCCCACCGGCTCGCTCTATCCTTCCTTTTCTTTTTTGGGGGGAGTGCCCTGTCTGTCTTCTCCCTCTCCTCCTCATCGCTGCGTGGTGGTCCTCCCCCCTCTTCTGCTCAGCACCTGCATGTGCGTCTCCCCTTTCCTCTGATTCCCCACTGTTTCGGCTGCCGCCCTCTTCTCCTCATTTATTTTGCCCTGCGTCCTTGTCGCTCTTTCGCTTGTTTTTTCTTTGTCGCGTCTGTTTCTTTCGCTCCCCGCATGACATCTCGCCCGCCCCGCCCCTCCCCCTCCCCCGCGCGCGCCTGCATCACCCGACCAGCACACCCCCTCCCCTTGCACAGAACGTGCCCATCTGTGTGTGTATTGTTGGCCTGTGGAAGGGGGGCGTGCGAAGGAAACGTAAATCCAGATGGCGCGTTGATGTCGTAACGACACACCAAAGGAAGAGAAGGCGTTGGTGCTACGCCATCATGAGTATAGAACGAAGCGAGTAGGGAAAAAAAAACGAAGAGCTGCGTGCGCTAAATGTGGAGACTAGGTGGAGGACTTCCCCCCCCTCTCGGTCTCCTCCTCTCCCCTACGCATCGGCATCTCGACGCTCTTCTGAGCGGGAGGAAGCTGCACAGGACTGCGCACTTTCTTACCCCTTCACGCTTTTCCTTGTGTGATGGCGCTGCTTGACGTGTCTCTGTGCGCGGGTATGCGGGCAGATGGCACTCGTTATCGTGGTCTTGTTTCTTTATGTCGCCCTCCCCTCTGCAACGGCTGGCGTTCCCTGGAATGCCTCTCTTTTTCCGCACGTGGCATTTCCTGACCACTCCCTGTGTCGCTCTCTCTCACGATACACCGTCCCGCCGCCTTCGCTCCTTCGCTTTGTCTGTAATCGCTCCTTTTCCTTGCGGCGTGTCACGTGACGATGCACACTCGCCTCTATTCGTTGGTAAACGGAGGAAGGCACCACGCTGAGCAGCAACGCACAACGCTGTCGAAGAGCGCTCTCACTCATCGTGCCCTCTCCTCGCTTGAGGATGACTTGCATCTCATTTCACCCCCTCTACCTCCCCGCTGCGGCTTCCACGACCGCTGTCAAGTGCTTCTCTTCATCCCATCACTCTCCGCTTCACGTCAGCCTCCCTAGCCCACGCCTACACTCACTCTCCCCTCTCGGAAGTCCGCCAAAGCGGGGAGACGGCGGCGAAAAAAAAGAAGGCACTGTGACCCCCCGAGGCACACACACACACACACACACCACACCCGCCCCTCCTCGTACGAACGAAGTAAAACAGAAAAAAACGCTGAAGGAACGGGGGAGAAGGCGAGTGGCTAGCACGAGATCACGTGGAGTAGGGCGGTGGAGGACGAAGACAATCGAGTCAGGGGCAACAGCGTCCCCACCAGAGAAGGTGCCTCCCTCTCTCTTGCCTCTTTCTTGGCTCGCCGCAAACCCAGCAGGAGCGGAAAGAATGGCACCCATGCGGCAGCAGCAGCAGCAGCAGCAGCAATCACTGCTCCATTTCGATGAAGTGGATTCGAGCACTTTGAAGAGGTTCCTGACCGAATCGCTTGGTGGTGGGGAGGGGGTACCGGCAGTAAGCCACGCCGTGGCGCGGTCAGTGATCGATCAGATTGTTCAACGTGCTCTTCAACAGCTGATTTCATTCGGTATACCCATCGCGGCGACTAGCGCGATCCGAGACCTACAGTACGACCTTGGTGGCAGTCGACAGCCGGTGAACGAGAACTGGTCCAAGGCGTACAAGTGGGCCGTGGTGCTAATAGTTATCTCCTCCGTGATCTGTTTCGCAGTGGTGGCCCTTGTGTTGGGGTGCATCCTTCTTGAGCGCCACCGTGAAGCCCAGGAGAAGGCGAATGGGACGCGTTGCAGTGACTCCGATGACGACAGCACCCATTCCCTCAGGGGGCATTTTACAAGGTCATTCTCGATGCACGACAGCCATTCGGAGGTGGAGGACTACTCCTCCTTCTCCGACAGCTACGATGACGAGGGTGAAGAGGACGAGTGGCATAGCCGCAATGACTGGCGTGGCGAGCATCATGGACGCCCGTGAGCTGCTTTGATGTAGGTGAGTACAGGCGTGTGTAAACGAATTTTCAGTGAAGTATCTACACACACACACACCGGCATAGCTCTCCTACTTCTCGGCTTCTCCTCTTTGCTCCTCGGGAACGTCTCCATTCTCATCTGCCCTTTTGGGGGGATGAGGGTGGCGGACGGGCTACGCTCTGCCCCCTCCCCTCTGCGTGAAAGTGCTGTGTTGTCGTATTCCTACCCCCGTCCTCATTTCTTCACTTTTTTGACTTGTGTCGTCGCCACTGCCTTCTTCGCGCGACATGACTGGCGTTAATTGTCTTGCATGTGTATATGTGTGGGTGTATGTGTGTGTGTGTGGGAGGGTGTCTCGCCTCCCCTCCCCCATTATCTGGTCGTCCTAGCGTGGAACGGTGTGGCCTTCAACTAATTCCATTCACCCATCCACCACTAAGACCTTGTGTGCCAATGATGTCCCCCCCCCCACCTTACCCTCCACGCGCACACACATACACCCTCTTTCTCCCTTCTGCCTTCCTCTCTCCCCCCCTCCCCCTCCACTCCACCCCACGCACCCCGCCATTTTCTCGGGGTATGTTGCGTTCTCTTGTCGCTCTTATGTGCTCAGTCTCTTCCCTGCGTGTATCTCCTTTTTTTCTTCGTCTCCAGCCTTCCGCTTCAATTCACTTTCGCTCCCTCCCCTCTCCCCTCCTCGGGCCCCGCAGGTGGGTGTATGTGCATCTTTCTGTGCTTTGCACTGTTCGCTCATGTCCGCCGTCACGTAGACACGCATCCGAACCCACAGCTTAGAGCCAAGCGAAGCAAAACAAACTACGCACGCGTGCACGAGCGTGCCGTGTACGTTGAAGGAAAGAGTCACAGGAAGAGAAACATAGAGATGGCACACCACAGTGTGTTTTTCCCGCCTCCTTCTCCTCACTCTGTCTCTGAGAAGAAGGTCGTTGCCGTTCCACAATGTCGCATGTTATCGTGGTCCTCCGCTCCACAGCGTTTCGTCACCTCAACCCTGTTGATTATGACGTTCACTTCCTCCATACTCAATAAGATCATCCTTCCATGGGCTCATATGTGAAGGCTTGCGTCTCGCACATCATCTCGTGTTTCCATTCTCTTATCATCTCACCCTCTATGCTTCTTCCCCCTCCTCCTCGCCCATGTCTTTCATGTGGCATACCCTCTGCTCGTTAGACCGCCATCAAGCGCCACAGCAGCAGTCTAACGAAAGAGAATCACACGTGCGCACACACCGATACAAACTCAGCATCTTCGCCTGCATATTCAAGTTTTTTTTTTCTCTCTCTCCCCCTCCGCTTCCCTTTTCATTGTCTATGTACTCTGCTCATTCGTTCTTTCCCTTTCCTGTGCATCCGCTTCCAGTTCGCTTGCTTTGCCCCCCCCCTCCGCTTCTTTTCCCCTCCTCCCCCCGACCATGCGCACCGTAGCTGTGTGGGGTGCAATACGTTAGTCCTCGCGACCCTCCAGACACTCACCCGACCAAGCAGCAGCAACACCCATACGCCAGAGCACGAACCACACACACACACGCCTACACATATCGTAAAGGAGGCGAAAATGTCCGGGCTTGAAAAAAGTGATATCATCTCCACCCCGATGCCGTTCCCCACGATCCCCGTCAGGGGAGTGCCGCAAAGCGAGCGTTCATGGGTGGAGAACAACTGGTGGGTGCTGCTCATGATTGAGTGCCTTGTCCTCTTCGCCGTCTTCATGGCCCTGCTTGTCTACTATCTTTTCTACGTCCGTACCCCAGGGAAGCGCCTGCTCGATGACAAGGTGGATAACGATGGTCTTAGCCATTACGGCAGTGAGCTCAGCAGTCGCTCTAGCAGCGTCGAGTTGACGTACATTAGCAGCAGCACCTACAAGCGCGGCTTTGCGGAGAATGCGGTTGGTGGTACGGTAGGTGGCAGGAAGTCGCACAGGCCGACGTTGGAGGTCTTACCCGTGCCAAACCAGCACAGCAAAGCTGCGTACAGTCCTAAGTGTGACTAAATCGCGGCTGCGGGAAATATGACCGAATAGGAGAAGAACAAGGAAGCGGCACAGGCAAAGGAAAAGGCTGACTGCGTTGGCCAACTCAGTTGCACACCGAAGCCCAGTGTGCCCGGCACGTCTGGGATAGGCGAGGTGTCTGCCGAGACATTACACGCACACGCCGAGGAAAGAACATGGGATGAGCTGCCATATATACGGGAGACACCAGTGCACGCACGCGAGTAGAAACGAAAAAAAAAATACACGAGAAAAAGAGGCAACCAGAACAGTTGTGTGAAGTGTGTATGGTCGGCATTTATGGCCCTGCCATCTTCGCGTCTCTCCCGCCTTTGTGCGCTCTATATCTCGCTGCGGTTCCTCGGATTGCTCGCTCCTTCGCCACTCTCCCTTTCTCCTCGTGTGGAATCTCGCTTTTATGTTGGTGCTCCGCACCCCTTCTGCCGCCCTCGCTTCGCTACCTTCATTTCTCGAAGTGGGCGCAGAGATGTGCAAAGTTATACTTCTCTCTTATTCGTGCTTGCCTGCCTGTTCATTTTATCTTGTCTGTCGCTGTGCGCGTTGCTTAGGGGGGAGGGAAGAGGAGGAGGAGGACAAGCAGTGATGTATGCAACCATGGCTTGTGCACGTATATCTGTATGTGCATGTGTGGGCGTGTTTTGTGCCTGCGGGGGGATGCTTACGGTGATGGGTATCGACGCACCCCTCAACCCAACATGCTGAAGGAAAGGGGAAAGGGAAGATCCATTGGCTTTGTGGTCGGGATTGTGGCTTAGGGCGCTGCTTTTGGTTGGGTCGTCTTTAGCGTTGGGGGACCTTCGCACACACCCACACACAAGCCTCTCGGCCTTCCCTCCAGTGGTGGGGGTGGTTTTTTCTCTCCCATACCCAAGCGCATACAGCTCGATGGCTTCTTGTTCGCTCTCCTCGCTCTTGTCTTTCCTCCTCCTCATTTGCAACAAGAAGGGGGGGAGGGTCCTTGGCTCCCCCTGTCGAAGGGGACGGAGGGGTCTCTCCGCTATTTTCTTTTCTGGCAGTTTCTGATCGCGATGCACGGGCGTATGTATGTGTGTATGGGGGAGGGAGGGGAGGGGGGCGTGGTAGCTCTCTTTCCTCCCTTGTATGCGTTTGGGGAGGAGGTTAACTGGCTTGGGCACTTACGCTGCGAGCTCAAGTCCGTCCTACACTCCCGGCCCGCCCAAGCCCCCGGTCATGTCAGCCACCGAGTGAGAGGCATTGACCGATACGGGGAAGGAGTGGACTCTCTGCATCTTTGTAAAGGTCATCCAAAGAGAGAATCAGCAGCGCTGTCCTAGTGGAGGGGAAAAAGGCCGTCTTCTCTCCCACCTGGAGACGTCCGGCACGTTTAGCAAAATCGCCTGCAACAAGTGAGAAAGTGGGAAGGTTCACCCCCTCTCCTCAACGAAGTATCTCCTCCTCCTCCTTCCTCCGCCCTTCCGTTCTCTTTCCCTCGCTCTTTGATTGCCCGCTATCGAGATGGCCAACAATGCGCACACACACACACACATACGCATACGCAGGCATACGTGCACAGCGATTGAGTTGGTGTCTTGACGGCACCGCTTTTTTTATCTGCTCTCCGATCGTTCTCTTGTGGCCGCCTCTCCTCCTCCCCCCCCCTTCCTCAGAAGCGGCGGCGGCGCCTCCCTTACTTTTATTCTTTGTTTTCATCTGCGTTTGGCCTCGCAATGTTGTTTCCTTCTTTGCATTGGCTGGCCTTCTCCCCTTTCTTAACTTCCTCCCGTGTCATCTCCACAACGTGCACACGTGGCTGAATACCCACACACATATATATATCCACGCACACACACACACACAACCCTTACTTCTCTCTCTCTCTGTGTGCGTCTATCGCCTCACCTCTCTTAGACCCCTCCCCTCCCCCCTCCTCGCACCTCCTCCTCGTTTGTGTTGTTCGCTCCGCTTCACCTCTCCCTCCCTCTCTCTCCCTCTCTCTGTATCCCCTTCTGGCTCTATTCCCTCGCGACCGCCATGTCGCAAGACGAGGGCTACACACACGCCAGCACCCAGCCAGTCCTCCACACCCGGAAGCTGTGTTCGTGCAACGCGCTGCTGGTGCAGAGTACAACGGATGCCGTCACCGCGGACGCGTCAGTCCCGGACACGTCGCTCTTCGGGGTCATTTTGTTGAACAGCCCAGCGAATACAGAGGAGGACTTCGGCTCTTATATTCGCATCTTTGAGCGCCACCGCGGCCGCGTCGCTCTGGCGTCCTGCGCAGGAACGGAAAAAGACAAGGGGACAACCCCCGTGAGCAGAAAAGCCAAAGAGCGCAACCCCTACTTCATCTGTGCGGACGGCGCGTACGCCGCGTTGGGGGAGTACTGCGCAAAACACTACTCCAGTGTGGCGGCCAGCAGCAGTGGCAGCAAAACCGAGGACCAGAGCACCTTCACACCATTGCGCCTGTGCGATGCCCTCATCGGCGACATGGACAGCCTCCCCACCACGCAGCTTATGCGCGTCGCCGAGGCTGATAGCGCGGAAGTCCTGCTCGCGACTGCGGATGGTAGCGAGCCGCCACACGGTGGTGACGATGACCAGGGCAACGATCGTGGTGAAAGGCACCCCCTTTTCCATGAGAATGTGAACTCGATTCCGGTGAAGCTGCTGGAGGCGATCCGGCGCCGGCGTGATGCGTACAGTCACCGCGAGGCATTCTCATCGTCAAGAACGCCAGTCGAGCCGCTCACCGTGCTGCCCGTCGCGTGCCAGATGACGACGGACTTTGAGAAGTGTGTAATGCTACTGCAGCGTCTGTGGGCACTTGACCTTGGGATGCCGGGTGCGCGGACCAGGGAAGATTCCCGCCAGGGCTTCAATCAGGAGGTTCCTCTCGCAGAGCAGTCGCACGAGGCCACCTCCCTTGCAGTCGAGTACGTGGCTCGTCTCCCCGAGACCTCGTCCACCGCTGACGTGCAGGCAGGGGGAGATCAGCAGGAGGCTCGCCGCTGCCGACGGCTGGTCGAGTCGGTAACCCCATCTTCGTCAGGTACCACCGAGCAGGCTACTCACCGCCTGAAGACGCGCGTGCTGCCTAACGTCGCCGTCTTGGGCGCACTTGGCGGTCGCATTGACCACGAGATCGGAATCATTTCCTGCCTCCTGCGTTACGCGCGAGTCTTTCACATCATGGCGATCAACAAGTACAACGTGCTCTTTGCCTGCTGGCCAGACGGGGTGACGCAGTTCGTCCTCCCACCGTCATGGTCACCCCCACGCCCGGCGCCAGGGGCGACGGCAGCGCCGTACATGTGCGGCGTCGTCCCCTTTGGACCCTTGCGCGAGCTGGAGACGGCCGGGCTCCTGTGGAACGTAGTGAAGGGTCGCCCTGAGGTGTACGACGGCTACACGCAGACAAACAGCTACCGCCTCGCTTTCGACGGACTTGTCTCGACCTGCAACACTGTGACATCCCCGGTCGTGACGATCGATGTGCGGCCGCTGCACTGCGCGCCGGGGCAGTGCTCGTCGAGCTCAGAAGCTCTCACGAAGTGCAACTGCGACCCGGATGCACCCTCAGTAAACCCGCCTACTCTGTTCACGCTGGGGTTGCCCAGCGTATGCCCTGAATCTCACGCAGATGTGCCAGCGTCCAAGTAATGGCAGCGAGGGCGAAAGCCAGTAGGCCACTGCAAGTGGATGAAGGAAGGAGAGTGGAATGCACATATTATGCTTGTAGCCCGCTGCGCCGGTGTATAGTGGCCTCTCTCTTTATGTTTGCGCACGCACGCTGGACGAAAGCAACGATAAGAGTCGGCGCATTGAAGAGTGGGCACGCATTTATTGAGGGCTCGTCGCGCCACCGTTGACGGTTCACCACGCCTCGCTCGCCCCCACCCCCTCTCCTGTCCTCTCTGAAACCCTTCTCACTGCTGTTCTACGGGGGGCAGACCTCTACCTGTCCTCGCCAAGCAACCTCTCACCATCACCGCCCACCAGCCCCCTCTCCTGTCTCTGGTGTGTGTGTGTGTGTGTTACTCACCGTGTGTCGTAGTAAAGGGTAGGATGAAGCAGGAGACCTGCGCCCGTGTAGGCGCCTCTCTCTCTCCTTCCCAGCCACTGCGCATGTTCGGTGATTGGCGCCCTCTCTCTCACCCACACGTGAAGGCGTGCACACACGCACACACACATCGTCGAAATAGAAGAAGCGAAGCGTAGTGGAAAACAACGCATCAAGGAGGCGGCATCATCACGGGTTTGGCTGCAGGCTGAGAATTGCGGATGGAGGATCTGGAAGGGGCCAGTAAGGGAGGAGGAGGAGAAGGGAGAGCGCTGCGACAAGGCGACAGCTGTGGTGTGAACCACTTACGAATGGAAGAGAGGGTGGGATGAGGGGAGTAGGCCCTATACACGCCATACTGTGTGGGCTGTTAGACGACCATCGACATCTCTTCCTTCCCCTCTTCGTCCTGCCTTTCGATTCCTGCATGTGTGGGCCGCACTCGTAAGCACTAATAAGCGCATGATCTTCGAGTACGTGTACGTGAGCACCTCCTCCTCTCCCCACCCTCTTCGCTGTTTTTTTTTTTTTGTGATCGTTTCGTAGCTCACATGCCTCTCTCTCTCGCGGGGAGGGGGGAGGCGCATGTGTGGACACTGCTGCACCCCCGTGCTGTCCCGCTGATATGCGTGCTGCCCGTTGTTATGGGCATTTGTCTCTCCTTCACCTGTACTATGGCTCACAAGTACACCATCTAAGCTGCGGCAACACAGCCGCAATACTAACAAGACACGCGAACTGGACCAGTATGCTGCGCCTTTGCAAGTGGAAAAACACGCGCGACGACATGAAGGACACACACCCAGACACGCATTGCCGTTGCGAAAAGGGGGGTAACCGGCTACGTACGACGGCCCTGTAGTGCTGTCAGGTGTTCGCCACCCCTTCCTCCAGGCACGGAACCCGCCGCGTCTCCCACTCCTCTACTCCAACCCCCACCCCCCCCTCGGCCATGGCGTTTTGTCGCAGTCTCGACATCCACAGTTTTAGACTTCGCCCTCGCTACCTTGACGCCCCCCTCTCTCTCTTTCAACTTCTCTCTCGCTCTTCACTTCCCTCCTCTGACTCTCTGCCGCGCACTTTCTCGCAACACCCAACATACCCCTCGGACGGACTCGCAATTCACAGAGAGAAAAAAAAGGAACGCGATCCCCCCCCCCCCCCCCCGACGTCTCAGTCGAGTTCCACTCCACAGCAGTACTCCTCTCGCAAAGATGGCCAAGAAGCACCTCAAGCGCCTCTATGCGCCCAAGGACTGGATGCTGAGCAAGCTGACCGGCGTGTTTGCGCCGCGCCCGCGCCCGGGTCCGCACAAGCTGCGCGAGTGCCTGCCGCTGCTGGTGATCATCCGCAACCGCCTGAAGTACGCACTGAACGCGCGCGAGGGCGAGATGATCCTACGCCAGGGTCTGGTGCACGTGGACAACCACCCGCGCCGCGACGGCAAGTACCCTGCCGGCTTCATGGACGTGATCGAGATCCCGAAGACGGGCGACCGTTTCCGCCTGCTGTACGACGTCAAGGGCCGCTTCGCGCTGGTGAGCGTGTCTGAGGCGGAGGCGCAGATCAAGCTGATGAAGGTGGTGAACCTGTACACGGCCACCGGCCGCGTGCCGGTCGCCGTCACGCACGACGGCCACCGCATCCGCTATCCGGACCCGCACTGCTCCATTGGTGACACCATTGTGTACAACGTCAATGAGAAGAAGTGTGTGGACCTGATCAAGAACCGCCAGGGCAAGGCCGTGATCGTCACCGGCGGCGCCAACCGTGGCCGCATCGGCGAGATCGTGAAGGTGGAGCGCCACCCCGGCGCGTTCGACATTGCGCACCTGAAGGACGCGTCTGGCGCCGAGTTCGCCACCCGCGCTGCGAACATCTTCGTGATTGGCAAGGACCTGAATAACCTGCAGGTGACGGTGCCGAAGCAGCAGGGTCTGCGCATGAACGTGATCCAGGAGCGCGAGGAGCGCCTGATCGCGGCCGAGGCCCGCAAGACCGCGCCGGCTCGTGGTGCCCGCAAGGCCCGCAAGTAGGGGAAATTGCATCGCTCTTGTGTGTGGGGGGGGGGGGTGTTCTGGGCTGCTCTTGTTAGGATCGAGCGTGTCCACGCCTTTTTTTCTCCCTCTTCCTTTACGTTGTCATTGCGAGGCCCCGCACTGAAGTGACTTCTCCTGTGGCCCTCTCCTCTTTTTTTTCTTTTTTGGACGGTTTGTGTTCTCCTTTCCTTCATTTTACTTGACCGAAACAGCAACGGTAGCCAACACACCTGACGACAACGGGAAGGGAGAGCGACGCGCACGCCAAAGCCGCCTTGTCCATTCGACTACGGTTAGGCGGTGGAACGCTTCAGCTGAAGCGAAGCAAGAGACCTACGGACAAAGAAGAACAGAAGAGGGGCGGTTAATGAACTTGGAGGGAGTGTGGGGGAGGGGGAAGGAAAGAGTGGACGTGCGCTCTGGCTCGCTTCATTCTTTCTCTTGTCCTCTGTGGTGATGCCTTATCGCACCCCCTTCTCCGTCCCTCTGCGGCCTGCCACCCCTTCTTGCCTCCACCACGCTGGTCACTCCTTAATGGACACACATATGTACAAGACCTGCCCCTTTTTTTGCTTAGCTTCCCCACAGGTGCCAGTGTGGTAACACACGGTATACATCTTCACGCTCTCCTCACTCACTCACTCTCCCGCTCTCCCTCTTCGCCTCTTCTCATCTGCGTCGTGTGATCTCATGTTCTGTGGCGTTTGAATTCACGTCTTTCGCATGCGCACACCCTCTCTCTCACACACTTACGCACTTTTTACTCACCGTGCGTGTGTGCGCACATTGGTGCCGGTGTCGGGGCTCCTCCTTTCGTACGCGTCACGCATAACCCTACCATTCCACACACACACACACACCCTCCCTCCCTCCGC